>NW_024081105.1:1218178-1520535 GCF_003009895.1 Hyaena hyaena | reverse complement strand
TTACAGATATTCATATAACTTGATTATATTGCTGCACAAACTCATGTATTTATTAAATGGTTTATGAACACACACACAAAAAAAGAAGGGGCGGTGTTGTATTAGTGACATATCAGTTGAATATGAAAGATTAGTTTCATTTCACATACAATTTTTATATTTGCCATAAGATTATAAACACTATACATCTAAATTATATAGAGGATACTTTTCAAAGTTTATTAAGTATAATTGACAAATAAAATTATAAAATATTTAAAATGTACAACATGCTAATTTGATATATATATACAATTTTGAATAAAATTGTATATATATATATTTGAATAAAATTATATATATATTATATATATATATATAAACTGGGAGGAGAGTCCCATTTTTTTAAACATAATCATCACCTCATATATTTTCTCTCTCTCTCTCTCCCTCTCTCTCTCCTGGTCAGAACACTTTTCAGCAAATTCCAACTACAACTATATTAGTAACTATGGTTACTATACTATACATTAGATCCCCAGACCTCATACATTTAACAATCGTTCAGCTGTACCATTTGGCTAATGTCTAACTTATCCCCCAACTCCTCATCTCTGGCAACCACCATTCTCTATTTTTTTAAGATGCCACAAATACCATGCAATATTCACCTTTCTCTCTCTTTGACTTATTTCACTTAGCATAATGCTCTCCAGGTTTATCTATATTCTTACAAATGGGAGCATGTCCTTTTTTTTAAGGGTAAAAAATATTCCATTGTATACAAATACCACATTCATTCATTCATCTGTCAATACACATTTAGGTTGTTACCATTCCTTGGCTATTATGGATGATACTGCTACGAATATAGCAGAATAGATATTTCTCTGAAATAATGATTTCATTTCCGTTGAACACATATCCAGAAGTGATTCAGCTTATCATATCATATTTCTATTTTTAATCTATTGAGGAACTGCCATACTGTTTCCATAGTGGCTGCAACAATCTGCATTCTCACCAACAATGTAGAAAAGTTTCCTTTTCTTTACATCCTGGCCAAAAACTTGCTATCTATTGTCTTCTTGATAATAGTCTAACGGGTGTAAGATCATACCTCATAGTGGTTTTCTCTACATTTCCCTAATGCTTAGTGATGTCAATCACCTTTTCATGTACCTGTCAGTCATTTGTATGTCTTCTTTAGAAAAATGTCTATTCAAGTCCTTCACCCATTTGTTAATTGAGGTTTTTGGGTTTTTGCTGTTAAGTTATATGAATTCTTAGTATACTTTGGGTACTACCCTTTTATTGGATATGTGGTTTCCTAATATTTTCTCCCATTCCAGAGGTTGCCTTTTGTGTAGCTGCTGATGGCTTCCTTTGCTGTCCAGAAGCTTTTTAGTTTGGTATTATCAGCCTTATTTATTTTATTTATTTTTGTTTTTATTTCTTTTGTTTTTGTTGTCAAATCCAAAAAGTTAGTTTTCAATATCATTGTCAAAGAGATTACCTTTAGATTTTCTTCTAGGAATTTTAGGGTTTCATATCTCATATTTAATTCTTTAATCCATTTTGAGCTCATTTTTGTTTCTTGTGTAAGATAGGGGTCCGGTTTCATTCTCTTCCACGTGGCTATTACGTTTTTCCAACACCATTTATTGAAGAGGATATTATTTCTTCATTGTATGTTCTGGTACCTATGTTGAACATTAATTGACCATCTATGTATGGATTTATTTTCAGGTCCTCTATTCTGCTATATTCATTTATGTCTTTATGCATTTGAAGTTTTCATGACAATACATTACTATATGATTGATAGATTTTTTATACAGATTGAACTGTGATGAATCCAGCTTTGTTCTTCTTTCTCAAGATTTAATTGCCTATGCAGCATGTTTTATGGCTCCATACAAATTTTAGATTGCTTTCTCTATTTCTGTGAGAAAAGCCATGGGACTTGTGATAGGGATTGCCCTGAATCGGTAGATTGTATTGGGTAGTATGGAGATTTTAACACTATTAATTCTTCAAATCCATAAGCTTTAAATACTTTTCCACTTACTTGTGTCTTTTTAAATTTGTTTCGTCAGTTTTCAGTGTACAATCTCATTTCTGTGGTTAAATTCATTACCAAATATTTTATTCCTTATGATTCTATTAAAATGGGATTTTTTTTCTTAATTTCTCTTTCCAATAGTTTTTTATTAGTGCACAAAAATGCAGCTGATTTTTGTATATTGATTTTGTATCCTGCAACTTTCTTGAATTTCTTTATTCATTCTAAAGTTTTGGTGAAGTATATGGGCTTTCTACATATAAAAATCAGTCATCTGTAAACAGACTATTTTATTTCTATATTTTTGATTTGGATGATATATTTCATTTTCTTACATAACTTATCTGGCTAGGAATTCCAATGCTATATTGAATAAAAGTGGTGACAGTGGGCATTCCTGCTTTATTTCTGATCTTAGAGAAAAATCATTCATCTTTTCACACCTGACTATGATATTAGCTGTGTGCTTGTCACATATGGCCTTTATTATGTTGAGGTACATTCCTAATTTGTTGAAAGTTTGTTATTATTTCATTGGGGAACATATACATTCGCGATAGCCACTGGTCTATAATTTTCTTTTCTCCTATTCTTCATGTCTGGCTTTGTTTTCAGCATAATTCTGGCCTCTTAAAATCAGTTTGTAAATGTTCCTTCCTAGTAAATCTTGTTGAAGAGTTTGAGAAAGACTGGTATTCATTCTTTAAATTTTTCATAGAATTCACAAATGGAACCATCTAGTCCTGAACTTTTCTTTGTTGGACAGTTTTTAATTACTGATTCAATTCTCTTATTAGTAATCAGTCTATTCCAATGTTTTATTTATTCATGATTCAATCTTGGTAGATTGTATGTTCCTAGGAATTTAGCCGTTACTTCTAGATTATCTAATTTGTCGGCATATGATTATTCATATTAGTTTCTTTTGATCCTTAGTATTTCTATGTTATCAGTTTTAATGGCTGCTCTTTTGTTTCTGATTTTTTTGGTCTTAACTCTTTTTTCTTAATCCAGCTAAGGATTTGTCCATTTAATCTTTAAAAAAAAAAAAACCAAAAACCTCTTAATTTCATTGATCTTTTCTACTGTCTTTCTAGTTTCTGCTTCATTTATTTACAATGTGACCTGAGGGCCTGTCCCTCAGGTACAGCTATAAAAGTGGAAGCACCAGATGTGTGGACAAGCTTCACTCTGGGGGATGATGGTGGACTTGATTTATTTTTGAAGTTAGTTGGAGGAAGAAGGCAGGGGAAGTGCCCACCAGCTGTTTCAGTTTGCTTGAAGGATCCCCCGTAGCTCTAAAATGTAGGTAGGTTAGAAACTGAACCCTCATGCAGCAGCTGGGAAAATATACATTCAAACTCCTTCTAGGATCAAACTGTGAAATAGATGTTTTTGTCTGTTCCCTCTGTGCTAAGCTAAGGAACATAGCTGTGAAAGTGTTTAATAACTTTCTTTTTCTGATAAGCAATAGCATATAAGTCCTAATTTGGGATGTATAATTTATAAATAGCCACGATGGTTTATAAATAACCAACAATTTGGTTGCTATAATGCTATGGGATTCATAAAAGGAAGACCCACTCATTCTTAGAACTAGGAGAACTGGAGACCCATTTCTTAGATGGCAGCTTTACAAAGTGAGCGGCTGTATGTATGATCCAAATCCTCTGCTCCTTAGGGAGAAGCTAGGAGTGAAGGTTACCTCCCAGTGGTAAGGCCCTGTGTAGGGAGCAGAGTTTATGTTGAGAGTGTTTCTGGCTTTCCTACTTGTTTCAGTGAGGGTATTTCCTCAACAATTTGATGTTTAACAGTCACTCAACTAGGTTCAAAAATTTTCTCAAAAAGAATGGACTGGTGTGTACCTGTATAATCCATGCATCCATGGGAGGAGGGAAATTCACGAAATTCCTATGTCATCATGTTGGTGACATCGATCATATAGGGGATATTTTATGTTTTAAAGAAGGAGTATATATATATGAAGTCCAGTTAAATAGATCTGTCATTATCAGTGCTAATGAATTCAAGTAAAAGTGGCTATTAATGACATTCTGTATAAGGAACTGGAGAATGTGTCAGTAAGACATAATGGCAGCCTTAACATTTTTATAGTCTAAAATTATTTGTTCTGTTTTCCATATAAAGCAAACACTGAGCTCTAATGTCTGGTAATCAGAATAACACATAAGTCACAGAAATTAATAGAACAGAATTGAGCTAACATAGAAGAAAAAAATCTGTTCTAAGATGTAAGCTTTGAAATTTCAGTTCTACTTTAGTCACTTATTTCACATTTCTGAAGAAAATGATGAAATATAGATTGAAAACAATATTGAAAATACTATATCATTTCAGTCCCTTGGCATTATTTCAAAGACAAAATACTTAAGTCATTTTGGATAAATCTTTGAAAAAAAAAACAGATAAATGTTCAAGATTTGATATTTAATTTTTGTAAAAACGAAGTCCTATATTTCAGCTAAACACATGACTCCTTACATGATCATTAACTGTGCTCCATAGAATACCTTTACAATACCTTCTCTCAATAAGGACTCATGAACTTGGCTTTGGTAACGACGTATGACAGGTTTTCAAGTATAAGTATTTCAAAATAAAGTTACATTTATCTTTCATTAGAAATATTATTTACACCTATAGAACATTACACCATAGGACATTTGGATCAATTTATTCTTAAATATTTTAATATTCTTCAAAAGGGTGAGTCAAATTTTCATCAGTAAAGCTGGGCTTATAAAGAAACCAAAGGTTAATGTTTCTTATTTCAAAGTCTTTAATAGAGTGATCAGCTGTGTGAGTGAATCATACCAATCATCTCAATTATATAAATAAAAATTCTGGACTAAATTTAAATGTAAAGTAGGTTAGGGTTATACACAGTTAAGTACCTAAGACTTACATACCTTACATACATACAATAAAAAGGCATTTAATATTAGCTCAAAACACTCCCAGGGGAGGTTAAGTGGGCCCTGGGACTTTATATGATGTAATTAATTTACAAGCATCTGTTGATTGTGTCAGAGTCAAATCTAAAATGGAAAAATAAATATGCCCTAATAGGGTTAGCAAATGTCCACTAAACACAAAGCTACTCCCTCTTCTCTTCCCATGGACTCATTACTATAGTGATTCCAAGTTTCACTCAGACTAACACTTAATAATGCTACACATCTTTGTATGTTGGACTAAACAACCACATTCACACAGACCAAATAAAAAATTTGGCAACTTTTATTACAGCTTGCTTCCATATTAATAAATACAGTGACTAAAGAAGTTCTGTATATCATTTAGTGTCTAGTACACTGTTTTATTACTGAAATGAATAGTTACACAAAGCAAAAACTTATATGTAAGCTTTACTTCTAAACACATGTGCATAGGTATATAAATAAATATATGCTTAAAATTTAAATGAACAAGTCTTGCATGGGTTCATGAAAAATTCAGTATCTTTCCATGAAGCCTCAAGAGCTTGAACTTGGTAATATACCTTTTGTAAGGTGGGTCATTTTAATATCAAGAATATCTTATTTTCCAATTTTGCTTATTTTTAATCATTAATATTTCAAACCCTAAATATCAAGAGACTCCCAGGAGCATTTTCAGAGTTCTTGAACAATTTCAGGAGATATTTCAAATCAGAGAGAAAATAATATGTCCGCAACCTCTGTAGTCCTTTCTTGTCTTACACGAAGGGTATTTGTGTATAAATACATACAGAAAAGTCTATTTTTCCTTGATTGCATGGACATGATCATGTATGGATATCACATTATTGCCAAACCTCAATAAATTGAAATATAAAATGAATATGAAAAGAGAGACTTAAGATGGGACGAGAGTACTCATTTTTGGAATCAGGCTTTTGTTATGTTTGCTGAGTAATCTGCCCAGTAGCATCTTGGGGACTTTTTTTTCACATTCTCTAAGTTCGATAGCTCTGTAGTAACTGTGGCTGATTTATAAATTATTATGCACTCCAAATTTGGACTTACACCCCTTTACTTATCAGAAAAATAACAAAACAATATGATGACGCACTGTGTTCTCTTTAATCTTTTATATTCCCAATGAGCATAAGAATGGTGTCAATAAAAATGTTATGCAGATATCTAACCTCATTATATACAACTTTACTCCACATTTTATTTTTCATTTCTTTCATAATTTTCCAGTCCATAAATGTGAAATTTAAAACTTGGGACTTTGATGTAGTAATGAATCTATAAACTCTACAATTTTTCTGTGAATACCCAAAGAAAATACCACACTGCAATGCAGTTTATGATTACATGACTGATATCTCTTTTTACTGAGGGAAAAAAAACTGAATAAAAGTATTACTGAACCATAGTGTCAATTAATTTTAGATTCTCAGAACAACTGTGAATGTACAAACCACACAGCTCTTCCCTGGACCCCAGTGAATTATCTGTCATGGTTAAAGGAAGCATAACAATTTGCCACAGGTATACCCAGAGGGAATGAACTCCTAGGAGAGCAAAGAAAAGAGAGTGGAGTGGTCACTGGAGTGACTGACTGGAGACAGCTGCATGGGGAGAAGAGATAAGGTACTAGAAGGAGGTGGGCTGGGAGATAATGAAAGTGCTGACAGAAGAGACATAGTGTGTAGAGATTAAGTTTACAAATCAAGATCTGTATACATAACTCAAATCTGGGAGAACATTTTTGCACATCAAAGTGCTTCAAGGAGATGGTTTACTTTTAATATGATTCAAAAGCAACAATAAATTGCTAGTATGGTGGCTACTTCCTAGGTGTCGGAAATAATATGATTACAGTTCATGAATGAAATCATCAGCTAACTTTCCTTCCCCAAAGGATAGGAAACATAACACAGCAGAGCGAACACTACTCCATTTGTCATTGTCAGTGTGTACTTAAGATTCAGAAATTAATATTAGTTACTAATATTAATTAACTCAACTAAGTTGAGACGCCTACTAGAAAAATAACACAAATTTTACTACATCATCTTTATCCTATTTTGGTACATTATATACTGCACTGCAATGAAACCTTCTGTACTAATCCAACATCTAAATGGCATTAGGTATGATGCTAAGGTAAAAGAAAAAGTGGAATCCTAATGCAAGCTGGGGTTTGCGAGAAGCTACTTAGAAGAAGTATCATGAATTAAGACCTAAATAATAGCCCCCACAGAAGTGGAGTGGTTGGGAAGTGTTCCAGAATGAACTGAATAGAATTTTCAAAAGCCTTGGGATCTGAATAAACATGCTGTCTATAGGGAATTTAGACAGTTTAATATAATTTGAATTAAGGATGCACTAGAGAGTATGGATTAGGCTGAACGTGTGTGTGTGTGTGTGTGCATGTGTTAAAAATTAGTGGCTTTAAACAGTACAAAGATTTACCTCTTATGAACCTGCAATTTACACAGGGCTTGGCAGGAACAATTTGTCTCTGCCCACTTGGCACCAGGACTCAGGCTCATCTGAAGGCTCCAACACTCTCACAGCGAGCGGCTGATGCTGGCTGTCAGCTGAGACCTAGGCTGGGGCCCTAATCAGAATCCTTACAGGTGAGTGCTGAGTTCCAATGATGGGCATTGCCTTTTTATCACCCAGTCTTAGAAGTTATACACTTCGTTCCTTCATTAGGAGTTAGTCACCCATTCCAGTTTACATGCACGGGAAGGGAAATTAGACCTCATCTCTCAATGTATGAATGCCAATACCACATTGTAAGAAGAGCGCACAGGAAGAGATATTTTCACATCACCATCTTTGAAAAATAAAACTTGATATAACTGCTTTGTTTCTAAACCAAAATGGTAAAATATATCCATGCAGGTGATTTTCAAGCAGACAGGAGGCACTATCAGATATGCGGTTTAGGTAGTGCTCTCTGGCAGCTCTGTGGCAAACTGATGAGACAGGGCTTGCATCTAATGGGAGGCAGAACAGTTAAAAAAAAACGACTGCAGAAGGTAGCAATGGCATGTTGGGTTACTGCAGGGAATGGGGATGAAATGGTCAGATGACAACACAGTTTCAGGGAAGAGGAAGGGACCTACAAAGGCAAATGCTACAGAAAGTTAGGGTAAAAATAGGAGTGCAACTAGTCATACAGCTTGAAAATAATCTTAGCATAAATGTCAAAAACTGAAGGAGGAAGTCAGATTGCAACAATTTCTAAGGCTAATGATACACTGGAAACTTGAGAAGTGCAAATATAGAGGTCAGTGACTCAAGGTATGAGGGAAGGCTGCATAGTAAGTAGCTATAGGAGATAGATGAAGAACTGACACTTCCTTTTGTATATATTGTCTTGGTTCTTTGTTTTAAAATGGGTTAGGCTGAAGGGCACCTAGGCGGCTCAGTCAGTTAGGCATCTGACTCTTGATTTCAGCTCAGGTCATGATTTCACTGTTCATGAGTTCGAGCCCTGCATCAGGCACTGCACAGACAATGTGGATCCTGCTTGAGATTCTCTATCTCCCTCTCTCTCTTCCCCTCTCCCATGCTCGCTCACCCACTCTCTCAAAAATAAATAAACATTTAAAAACTAAACTAAAATAAAATGGGTCGAGTTGAGATTTTTTTTGGAAAAGAATGAAGTCACACTGGAAAGTTAAGACTCTGGAGATGTAGGATTCTGATATTCCTAACACCAGAGGAAGGGTCAGCTGTTGGACAGTCTTCTACTGTGACAGATGTACTGTCGTAAGGCTACACACAGGTTCATATAAAGTAGAAATGAGAGAAGGAAATGATTTGTTGAATTAAGGAATCTGGTCAAGAACAGTGAGGGAATTACTGAGTTTGGAAAATCAACAGTATACATTGGCACTAAGGTACATATCTTGACAAGTAAGGTGCATGAACATAAACTTTTCCTTATCTCTTACAACCCTGCTACTTATAAGCTGCATTAAAAAGTGAGTTTATTTCTTAACTTCTCTTTGCCTCAGTTTCCTTATCTATAAAACAGGGATGGTGTTTTTTACATGATTTAATTTAAGAGACATACTGAGGCTGATGCACAACACATAATGTATCCATACAAACATTAATCAATCTTGTTAAAGAAAATAGTTGTATTAAATCAAAAGTGCTTTGACCACAGAAAACAATGGCATTGACTATTGCTGTAATCTCTGCACTAATAATCTTAGTAGAGGTATGTTAATCTTGTACATTTGGGGAAATATTACTTAGCAAAATATTTTTAAATGAGCTGAACATTGTTCAAACAGCAGAAAAAAATAGATTCATTTCCTTGTGATTAAAATATTTTAAAACACATTCCCAAGTATAATGATGAACATATAGGTAGCTTTTAAATGAGCTCAAATATACTCACAGCTTAAAATAACACATTTTCTTTAACGCACAGGTATGCTCCTATTAAATTCGTTCTTTTAAATGATATCTAAGCAAATAGATTTGGTAATTTCTATGATAACTTCTCATTATTTGAATACTTGATGAATAAATATTGTCTTGGGAGTCAACTGGCATATTTTCTAAGATATGTATCAATAAGAACAACTTTCCAGGAATAAAAGAACAGAAAAAGATAAAATTCTATGGAAAAACACTATCATAGTAATGTTGTTTGTCTAATGTCAGATGCATCCTAATTTTAAAAATGTTGAAGTAAAAAAATAGAATGAGCACATACAGTAAGTAGAACAATATTTTGTCTATGTATGATGAGTATAATATTTTGGAGTATCATTAAGGATATGCCATGATTGCACATGAAAAAATATTTAAAAAGATAGTAGAGATTGAATTCCTATATTTACTTTTATTTAATTAAAAAATTCTGTTTAGATTTTAAATTTCTATTTGCCTATTCCAAAATTGTTATTTCAGCATCCCTCTCTCACTGAATGCTGTAGTCCACATCCAAATAATCAAACAGAAGCCAAGGACTATCTTACATATTACCTTTCCTGTCATAGCCTAGATCCAGATCATCACAAGCCTTAACAACTTCCGCTTCATAAATCTCTCCCAAGTCCCATCTTTTCCTTCTCCACCAAGTCTGCCGGCGCCTGCCCTGGATCACAGCAAAGTGTCCTGCTGCTACATTTCTACACATTACCTTTCCCTAAGCTTTCAATTTTTTAATGTTTATTTATTTAATCTGACATAGGGTGCACACATAAGCAGGGGAGAGGGGCACAGAGAGAGGTAGTGAGAATCTTAAGCACGCTCCACGCTCAGCACAGAACCCAAGGTGGGGCTCTAACTCACGAACTGAACCATGAGATCATGACCTGAGTCAAAAATCAAGAATCTGACGCTTAACCCACCGAGCCACCCAGGCGCCATGACACATGACATTTCCCTAATTTGTCCTCCCGATTTTAGATGAAGTGATTTATTTAGTTTTCAAATGTGATTTATTTAGTTTTCAAATGTCAAATCTCTTTATATTATCTCCCTGCTTCACAAGTTCAAGCACTCTCCCCTGCTTGCACCACTGCCTCTCTGAATCTCCAGGCTCCTCAAGCTCTACGCGTCCTCTGGGTCTCCTGGCTGCAGCCACGCTGCGTTCAATTCCCAATATATATCAGTTTTCTTCCTCTCTGGGTTCTATGCTTGTAACCCCTGTCAGTGGAATATCCTTTTGTTCCCTCTTTTAAAAACAAACAAAACAAAGACAAACAAACAATTCTCTTCCTCATTTGCAGCCTTAGTTTAATTGTTTCTTACACAGTGATTTTTCCTGCCAAATTTCAAAAGAAGAGTTCAAAGGAGTTTTTCATTCCTTAATTTCATCTAGTCCAATCCCTTAAATTATGGTATTTTTCTTTCATGTTTATCTGAAGCTAATTATTCAAGCATATTGCCCAAAAGTTTTAGCACAATCAAGTTACATTAAAGAGCAAGAGAAGAAAAAAGCTGCAGCAGGACTAGAAACCAGTGACATAGCCTCATTGCAAAATCAAGCCAAGTTGCTTCTCAAATTTGTTTCCTTGTTTAAATTTTAAATACATTTTAAATATATTTTTAGGCAGTTCTATTCTGGGAAGAGATACCTGAAAATCAATCAAACAAACAAAAAATATCAAGCTTACCTGTATTGTACCTTATTTTTTTAGTAGTGTTGGTGGAACTACTTAAGACTGGGAATCTTCCCTGGGGTGCCTGGGTGGCTCAGTTGGTTAAGCGTCTGACTTTGGTTCAGGTAATGATCTCATGGCTCTTGAGTTCGAGCCCCACTTCAGACTTTGTGCAGACAGCTCAAAGCCTGGAGCGTGCTTAGGATTCTGTGTCTCTGCTCTCCCTGCTCCTTCCCTGTTCATGCTCTGTATCTCTCTCAAAAGTAAATAAACATTAACATAATTAAAAAATATATGCATGGGTGTGTACTCTTTCTGGTCTCCAGTGATGGTGAGCATGTTGACACACACGCAGTTATCTGCAGCTTCTCAAGTTTGTTTCCCTGTTTAAATTGCTCTCAAAGACAATCATCTTCCACCATCTTATTAAATAAACAAATATTAATATATCGCACCATGTACTGTATTGTCCTAGATCAAATCTTGGATGTAGTCAGTATCAATGGGTTCATTCAATTTGAATATTTTTCTCTCCCCACAAATGTGAATTTTGAAAGGGCTGACAGCACAAGTTACAGTGATCAGTAGACTTCTCTCATTGAACACTATATAGACCCAAATATTCACTCATGATAAATAAGAAATTAGAACAGAACAAGCAGAATGTCCTTCACCCACATAATCTGAGAAGTACTCATCGAATTAATCTTGAGTCTCAACTGCCCAATATGTGTTTTAAAAATCGGATGTATATATATTCTACATAAACAAGTGATCATTATCTTCAACAATAAGAAAAGAAATGTATGAGAAAAACATATTGTTGCAGGTTTTACAATTTTCTTACCACGCCCCAGTGGATGGCTAGCACCAGAAGACCAGACCAGAAGACTGGATCTGATCTAAATTGATGTGGTAAACAAAGGCAAAAGTAAAAATTAAATTCCCTCGCCATCTACAGCCTGTTGACAAGTCTTTGAAACAGGCAGAGTGACCCGCCTCTGGGAGGTCTGCTACCCTGATGTTTGATGTTGACACTTTGCTAAGGGACAAGATGCAATCTTAGCCCGACCCACCAGGATCCTTTGAGTCCACTTTAAACATATGAAAATTCCTCTGGAAACTCTGTTATCTTGTAACCCCTTGATAATATGTTAGCAATCATCCTCCAATCATATGGCCCCCTGGTCCACATCTTAAGGGACTTGGGACTGAGGTTTTACTAAACAGTAATAAATTATCATTCCCTAACATTTGCTGCGCCCCTCAGGGTCCTGGAAATTTTATTTCCAAAATACCTTGGAGATTTATTCTACCCCCAACCCCCTTCCCAACTTAAAAGTATACAATCAGCCACTCCTCACAACCCCAGGGCAGCATTTCTGCCCACAGGTACTATCCTCGTACTTTAATAAAACCACATTTTTTTTGCACCAAAGACATCATAAGAATTCTTTCTTGTCCTTTGACTCCAAACCCCAACATTTTCTACATCATAAACTATTATAGTTATGAGATATAAATTTTCTTACTTTTATAAATAAGTTGGTTATTTCAGATTTCAGAAATACTTTCCTAGCTCTGACATATTTCAAAATGAAATCCTAAGAATGTCAATGGCCATTATCCTAATTATGAGCAATTTATCCATCACAAAAGAATATTGGATATATAAACATTGTCATTTTCAGGTTTTAATTTATTGAACCCAAGGAAACAACTGTGTTTATGGGCTGAAATTAAGAATAATGAAATTTTCAGTGCTTTTTTCATAAATATACCCAAAATACTTGCTTTGTTGCTATTTTTCTTTCATATTATCCCTTGATCTGCAGGTACTTTAAGATATGCAAAGGACTTTTTTTTTTTCCTAGCACTGATGTATTTTTTAAGATATTGGCCTTGGAGAACAAACTATTCAAGTGTAATTAATTCAGCCACTGCTGAGGTAATCTTTGAAGTTGACCGAATAGAAGATCCTCAGATCAAAATTCTGGCAAATTAATAATAAAACATACACAGAGATTAGTAGTAGAAGACCCTAAAGGTGAGCAAAGCTGTTCTTTAACAGATGGAAGGAACAGGGCACTAGCTGGCACCGTTAAAAATACATAGTCAGAAATATCTCTTCCAAAAGCTACCATGTATATCCTTTTAAGTCCAAAAATGTCCCCATCAAATACCATGGCTGGTGGTATAAGAAAGTAAAAGTGGATTAACCTTTATCATTGTGTCATATAGATTTGTTTTAAATAATCAAAAACAGTATCTTATTGTTCAGCTGGTGTTTCCTAAGTTTGAAAAATGAGAATTCTGATCAATCATCTATACCCTCTCTTTTAAATTAGCATGTATGTGTGTGTGCACCCCAGATTTATTATTATGACAGTGGTTTAAACAAATAATAAAACAGGCTTATCCAATACTACTTTATTTATTATTTATTTATTTATTTATTTATTTATTTATTTATTAGAAACTGATCATTTTGCATAATATGACTCTCCTCTTGTTAGTTTCTTTTTTAAATTTTTTGAGAGATAACTGACATATAACATAGTAACTTCAGGTGTACAGCATAATGATTTGATATATGTATATATTATGAGATGATCATTCTCATATGTCTAGTTAATATTCATCACCAAATATAGTTACAATATTTTTCTTGTGATGAGAATATTAGGATCTAGTGTCTTAGCAACTTTCAAGCACATAATACGGTATTATTAACTATAGTCACCATGCTATACCTTACATTCTCATGGCTTACTTACTTTATAACTGAAGTTTAAACCTTTCGACCACCCACCTTCACCCATTTCACCTATACCTTCCCATTCCCTCCTCTGGCAACCACCAACCTGATCTCTGTATCAGTTTGTTTGTTTTTAATTTAGATTCCACTTATAGGTAAGATATTAGGGTGTTTGTCTTTTCCATGGATTATTATCAATGAATGTGATTAACACCAAACTCCCCAGGCTAGGATAAAGTTTTTACAATCCACATTTCAAATACATGTTCCAGAATTTTTATTCTGGGAAGAGATAAAACAAACAAACCAAAAATCAAGCTTACCTAAACTGTACCCTATTTATTTTTAGTAGTGTTGGTAGAATTACTTAAAAATAAAAATCTTTCCTGGGGTACCTGGGTGGCTCAGTTGGTTTAGCATCTAACTTCAGTTCAGGTCAAGCCCTGTTCTCATGGTTCATGAATTCAAGCCCCAGGTTTGGCTCTGTGCTGACAGCTCAGAGCCTGGAGCTTGCATAGGATTCTATGTCTCTTTCTATCTCTGTGCCTCCTCTGCTCATGCTCTATCTGCCCCTTCTTTCAAAAATAAACTTTAAAAAAAGATATATATATATATATATATATAATTTTTCTTGGACAGAGTTAATTTTAAATTTCTGAGGCTTAAGTTAAAACAAGGCAAGCACTTATTGCTACTTTCAAAGGAGATACGTTAGCATCATAAAAGACATTAAAGATCAATCAGGTCACTGAGTTAATCCTTCAGACTTGGTTTAGTTTTTTTGCCTTAAATTATCTTTTCATATTTTATGCCACGAGTGCAGCATTTCTGTGTTTATATTAAGAAATGCAGGTTCTCTTAAGATAAATATATTATAGGTATAAAATTATAATAGCATACTTAAAATTATTTTCAGGTGTTTATGTATTAAACACCTGTGGTTAATTGTATTTGCGAACCTAAAAGATGCTTCATTATTTCAGATAAATGTCTTCAGTTTTTGTAATAATTGAGAGTCCAATGTTTAATAAACTATATTATTTTATTCAAATATTTAATCAAAATTTTGGATTTTTAATAAACGTATAGTGTAGAAAATAATGAACAGATATCAATTAAAATCCAGGCAATACTGATCTATAATTTTGTGTCTTGGGTATATGGTAAAGCGACTTTGGACTTTGGTTTCTCATCTGTAAATCCAGTTATTTTGAGACTTACATAAGATAAAGTTCATCAAAGAGTATGTATTTTGCCTGGATCATATAGATGTCCAGCAAATAATAGTTGTAACTAATTTTTGATAACAAGCCTTTCAACTTCAGATGTGATGAAAAGTATATCCTTTGGATGTAAAATCAAGTCCTAAAAGACATATAAACACGAAAGTGTTTGCATTTGCCTAGTATTTATTCAGGTCTAACTGGACACCTGTAGCAATTAATTATGGTTTGCAAGTGGGAAGGAAATGAAGAATTATAAAATTTATTGATTAAGAATCAAAGATTTAAAAAAGTAACTTTTTCTAGAAATGTGGAAATGTCAGAGTTAAGGGAGTAAATAAAAAGAAAACAATAAATTATGATTATTCTCTTCTTTAGACAATAGGGATACAAATATATAGTGTGAAATACATTGAAGTGACTACTGTGAAATGCTTAACCCTAAGGATTATTATCATTCAGGAAAAAACAAATTTTATCTTTATCAAGTGGGGAAATTTTTTGAAAGAGATAATAACTCTAACTATAAAACTTAATATTAAAGTAGATATGTAGCTTACTTCTCTTATTATTATAGCACAACAAAAACTGAGAGTCTAATTTTGGTTAGGGAAATTATCACAAGTACACACACAATTAAATTTACATACCACAAAAGTTTTATATGTGTATTCTAATGAACTAAGTGGTATTATTATTTTTTAAGTTTAATTATTTTGAGAAAGGAGGGGCAGAGGGAGAGAGAGGAATCCCATGCAGACTCTGCACTGTCAGCACACAGAGTCCCACATGGGGCTCAATCCCTCAAACTGTGAAATCATGACCTGGGTTGAAATCTAGAGTCAGACACTTAACTGACCGAGCCACCCTGGCAACCCAGCAAGGGGCATTATAACAAATACTTCAATTTATTGTACAAATGCTAAAACTTTAGCACTTCAACACAAATATGAAGCAATCAGATGTGTCACATACAACAGAACACTCTTTTTTAAAAATATTTATTTATTTTGGGGAAAGCACAAGCATAGGAGGGGCAGAGAGAGGGAGACAGAGGATCCAAAATGGGCTCTGAGTGGATAGGCTGACAGCAGCAAGTCTGATGTGGGGATCGAACTCATGAACCGCGAGATCATGACCTGAGCCGAAGTTGGAGGCTCAACCAACTGAGCTAACCAGATGTCCCCAGAACATTCATTTTTATCACAAACTTTAAGATGACCATCTTTCAATGCACCTCATACAAAATACTGCATATAACTTCTTCACAAAATTTGAAGAGTATAGTTCATATGTATAATTTGGCTTAAAAGTCAGTATCAAAAAATTGGTTATGTATTCTCTGAGTTATCTAATTTTTCTTCTTAATTAATTGATTTCCTGTTTTTTTTTTCAGCTGAACTCCCCCCAACCTTTGTCCTTTTACTTTCAAGATCTACTCATTCTTAACAGCTATTTTGCCTGTTTCTGTTCTTTAACAAAATTGTAGCCAGATCATGCACACTGCTACAGTTAAGGTAGTATCAGCATTTTCATAATAAAAACTTCTCAGAGGTTTATAACTCAACTGCAAAAATTCACACTGGTCTCATCTTGGCATATAAGGTCATAGCCTGAGGCAAATTTGTTTTATGATTGTCAAGCAAATTAATGCAGTCAATACTCTGAATAGTACAAACATAAATCAAACACTGAAGAAACGTATCGCTCCAAAATAATAATAAACATTTGGCTGATGCTTATTTTCAGGTTGTTTAGTTGTCGTTGTTAAATTTTCATGTGTCCCACACAGGTGTTGAAAGAATAGTTCTAGGAGAGAAGGAAGGTAAAAAATGATGGCTTTCCTCCAAGCAACCAACACTAACATATGTGGCCATAAAATAAATAGCCTCCATGCAGGTGGCTTACCCTTGAACAACAACCCTATCTCTCAGTATTTTACATATCCAACTAAGTAAAATATGTTAAGACTCTATTTAGAGAAAGAAACTTGCACATCAACAACCTTCCAAAACCATTTGAAAATACAGTAAAAACTCCACAAACGTTTTTCTCAATCTACATAATTTTGAAATTACCAACAAATAGAAATTTGTATAGTTTAATTTTATGGCTTTATATCAATGTTGTGTTTCCTTTGATATACATCAAAAATCAAAGGCATGGTCAAATGGAAGGAATCTGGGTCCTGGATCCAGGAATTCAGGCTTTGGGAAAGTAAAAAAAGGGTTAGGTGCTTCATCTCAAGATATTTCCTACTAAAATCATTCACAGAATCTATAGGCAACTATTTCCAAACCACATAATGTTTATTTGTGTGGAAAGCAACATCAGAAAAAATAAAAGCAAACAAAAAAACAGGAAATAAATCAAAAGTGTAGGAGAAAATTTAAAAAAAGAAAAAAGAATTCCATTGCAACAAGAGTATTGCCCTTCTGGAAAATTCAAGAGAAGCCATTCACATAGAGAAGCTATTATGATTAAAAAATTTGAAGTCAGGAGTTTATTATTAAATACAAGTCAGGCACCATAATGAATGTTAAAAGTCAAACAAAATCTCATCACCCTATTAACATCAGTGCCTTGTGTTAGTTAATTCTATTCCATTTGGAAATCTACACATCCATGTTCTTATCAGAGACGTAACAATACCATTTTTTATTTTGATCTTATTACATTCTTATTTTAAAACTTTATAGTGTTTACATAGCCATAATAATGATAAAAATCATAATCATAATAATGGCTAGAACTTGCAGAGCTCTTACTATGTGCTTAATGTATCTTCACTTCATCTTCACAGCAACTTTCAAGTTAAGTATTATTATTAACTCTGCTTTATACACAAGAGGAAACTTTGAGTTAGCAAGTTTAAGTAACTGGCTCAAGGTCTCATGATTATGAGATAGTAAACCTAGAATTCAAAGCCAGGCACCATATCTATATAATGTGTTCTTTACCACTATGTTGGATATTTCTCATTTTAATATGCCATTAACTAGTGGGGTTTTTTAAACTTAGTTCCCTGCTATTAGAAAGAATGGTTGTTTCCTGTCATTCCTTTTAAGAAAACACATTCCTTTGAACATATTCAGGTATATGTTTACTGGTTTCCTATTATTTTCTCAGAACTGATGGAATGTAAGTGGTATTGCTGAAACAAAATGTGTAAACTTATTTTACATATGGTTTGAATGTATTCTATTTACTCAACATAACTATTAATCTAAATCCCTGTCAATAGGAAATTAGGTATGTGTGTATATATGTATGTGCACAAACATGCATTTCTAATCAAGCAATTATGAAATGAGGTTTCATTCATATTTTAATCATTTGTGAAGTTAAACATTTTTTAACTGTTCAAATAAATTTATTTCCTCACCTTGCACATAACCTATCTCTATATGCTTTTATTAATTCCATGACCTTTAGTAAATTACCTTGCATTTATAACAGAATTTACTAGATTTAGTGACAGCAAATTATATTCATAAATAGAGAAATTGGGTATAGTGATATAAAAATGTTCAGTATAGACATGAAAAATTTAGAAATTCAGTTTAGTTTAAATTTTATGAACTAAGATTTGGAGATATGTGTCAGAGGCTATCGTTAGAGGAAAGATTATTGGGAATGATCATGACAGCTAGATCACGAATCTTCATGTGCCAGTAGTTTCAAACATTTGAGTAGCTTCATAATGAATCACACCCCACTGAGCTTATTAGACATATAATCATAGTGCAAATCTCAAGTGGTGAATGGCTGCACTGGGTACGAGAATTGGTTCTAGATGAGAATCTAAATCAGAAGGGCTTGTTCCCCACTCCATCGGTCTATGGATCACAACTGTGGGTTCATGAACTTGGATGGAAAACACATCTTTAATTATCATAATCTCCAACTGAAATTTAGTGCCATCTTCAATTAAATAGTTAGGCAACAAGCTATAGAAGTAATGTCAACACCTGTGACTTTAACACTAAAACAATCCTGGTTATTTCATTTTACCTACTGCTATTGCCAATATCTCAAAATACTGTTTATAGTTACTTGTAGTAATTATTAGGTCCACTTCTAGGTCATGTTTTTTTAACAATATATTGGTAATGACATGTGTATATATTGCTATGTCACATGTATATATTGCTATGTCACATATTGCTATGTCACATATAGTACTATCACACGATAGTACTATAAACATTGAAATAGGCACACAATTTATAATGTTATTAAAACATGATACACATATTCCATGCCAATCGCGTAGTATTCATAGATACCAGGACGTTAATTACAACAATCATGTATAATGCTATTAAAACATGTTATGTATATCACACATTAACTGATTAGTTCTCATGAGTATTAAGTACATACATGGGTGCAATGCTATAAAAACATACTATACAGGTCACATGTTAATTGATAGTTCCCATGAATATTAAGTACCTATATAAGTGTAATGTACCAGGGCATACTATGTATATATTGCTATGTCACATGTTTTAGATACTGATACAATTATTTTAGATAAACCTATTTTTTTAAAAATCCAAAGCATTTAATTTGATGAATTTAAAAATAGTATTTTGAGAAAGGGTCAGAGCCCCTGAGAGTTAAGAGTCCCCATGTAGTAAGTGTGTGCTTTATATGATATTCAGACAATGAGGGCCTGCCCAGGATAGAAGTACCTGCATGGTGAAGACAGCACACATCATAAAAAGGGCACTTAGATAATTGTCTCTCACTCTATATCCAGTCAGTTCAGTGAGCCAGAGTAGCCATTTGAGGTCTTGATTCATTACAAAATGATCAGATCCAATTCTATTTCATACTTAGCTCCCAAAGTCTAGGACTTTTTTTTTTTTTTTCCCAGAAACTAACCAAGAAAATCATCACTTATTATATAATAATGTTATCAGTGAATGCCCTTGGAGGTATACGGATGTGGGTTTTGACCTTAAATATGGTAGCAAGTTGACTATATAAGACCATCTTTCTCTTACTTGGTTGCAATACAAGATTTTGCTTTCTTGATACCACAAAGAAATCTCTTCTTCTTTACCTCTGTCCTGGCATTGCCTGTGTGAGGCAAGGAGTGTGTGCCGGTGTGGGCCCTTCTGGGAATCCAATCTGTGCCTGCAATATGTTATTGGCCTGTCACCACAAATTGTATATGGCAAGACATTCTTTGACTTATAGACATTTGTCAAGGTCATGCTACTGTAAATGACCCTAGTTTGGGAGCTGAGAGCAATCTTTTCACAATAACTTTTCTCTGAATAGTTTCTGTTAGTCCGAAGTCTTCTTAGCTACTCGAGAAGTGAGCCACCAAACATCAAGGTCGACAAATTAAATCAGACAAGATTTCTGGGCCGAGGACAGTGGAGGTATATGAATCGGTCTCTGACAAAACGCAACATACAAAATATCAGTGGGGTACCATTATGTATAACATCAATCAGCAGAAGTTTAGAGTGCTTAGGAGAAATATATGAGGAAAATAAAATTGAAAATAGGAAAAACACAGGCTAGTTTCTAAACCAGGAGTTATACTGACTGATTCTAACACAAACACTTTTCTTTGTCAGTTAATATCAAAATCAGGATCTCTGGAAAATCTGAAATAATCAGTTAAGATGCAATTTTGTTATATGTTAACAATCTAGTTATGATTTCTTCAACTTCTGAAATACTTAACCACTGGCCTTGTTATAATTATATTTCAACCTTCTCTTTAAAGAGCAAAGTTCTTTTTGCTCCCATTTAGCTTTCTTACTTAGGAATAGAACTGATAAAGCACTTTTATCTGGCCATATTATTTTGACAAAGAATTAATTCATTGAAATCTATCAATTTTAAAGGACACTAATTTAGATGAAAAATGTTGTTTTCTTTTTCTTAGGAACCCTCAATCAATTGAAAAAGAGTGATATGAAAACAACCTGTGCAATACCAGTTGGAAAAATAAGTGCTAAAATACAAATTAACTCAACTGGTGTCTGGACAATATCCTCAACTTTGCTGGATAAGAGCCTCTACTCACACAAAGTGTTTCCTCTCTTCAAGGAGTTCAAAGATAGTATAGAAGGTAATAGGGCACCTGGGTGGCTCAGTTGATTAAGCATCTGACGTTAGCTCAGGTAATGATCTCATGGTTTGTGAATTCAAGCCCCACATCGGGCTCTCTGCTGTCAATGCAGAGCCTGCTTCAGATCCTCTGTCCATACTTCGCCCCCACCCTTCCCCTGCACACATTCTCCCTTTCTTTCTCTCTCTCAAAAATAAAGAAACATTACAAAAAATTAAGATAGTGTAGAAGCTAAGATATAAACACGTATAAAACAATATAAAGATGTATAAAACAAATTATATATAGACAAAATTAGTGCCAACTAAAAATTGAAGAGCTTACAAACTGGGCACATAAAAATCACCCAAGTCATTATATAGGCTGAGTCAGTGATACATCAAATATGTTAATGTATTACTACATCTCACATTTAATATATGTGCTACCTAATTGACATAACGCTGTCTATACTTTCTCCACTCTTAATGAAACATTCATCTCAAGTTTGCAGTTTAATTTGGGTTTTTTTCCAGGGCTTAAATATTTGGTTGCCCCTTGCAAAGCTGTCGGGCCTTCAACCCTGAAGTGCCTGGTGGGTGAGCGCTCAGCAGATCACTGAGAGTTAGTGTGGTCGTGCGGTGGGCTTTATGCCAAAGGCAGCTTTTTGAGATTCCCCGGAGTTGCCCAAGATATGAGGTTACCCCAAGGCAGGGAATTTGCAGGGACACAGCCTCATGGTTGGCACGCCGCGTTGGTGGGGGAATGTGCAGCTCAGTGAGACCGAAAACTGCAGAGCTGGTAAGCAATCGAGGCATTGTTGGACACTATCGAAAATTTCAAAGCAAGCGTAGCTATTATCTAAATTTTGAGTCAATTGCCTATTAATTTTCAGTTGCATCAATTGGTAACTATAAAATTCACGATAATCCATAGACATCTTTTTAAAATTAATGTAACTGTAAACAGCTATTTATCTGCAAAATACTTTCAGTAGCTGACCTTAAATATATGAGGGGAATCAGTATTTCTCAGATGTGATCCAACTTTCTTTTTCTTGTAAAATTAACCATTATTTTAGGCTTTAAAACCGCCAAAGAAAATATTTGAAATGGATTGTTTCTTTCTAAGATTATTTTACATTAGATAAGTCACATGATACTGTTTATAAAAAAATGAATCATTCTTAATTGAATTAGTGCCTTCTCCCTTTCTTCCTCCGTGTCTTCCACAAATAGTTTTTTCATGTACACAACACATGCGTCCAATCTTGCACTATAAATGCTATGGAAATAATGACAAATAATAAATAGCTGTGCTACCAAGGGTTCCTCTCACATTGTGGACAGACAAGTTAAAATACCCAACACAATATCTCAGGAACAGTTTCATAAGATAATACAGCTCGTGGTGATTTGGGGAGCCTATTGTTTTTGTCAGGGAGGCAGTATTATTCTGGAAAGATTTCATAGACTCCACTTGAGATGACAAGATACTGGAAAGACTGTCAAAAATTTTACACTGGAATTAAATTCACTTCAACATGCACAAGCCCACTATCTTTTCTTGCATGCCACTACTTTGTGAGTGGAGAAATATGCAAAAGTCCTAGTAACTCTTATTTTCTCTGGAGTTTTAAAGTATACTTCCATTGTATTTTAGAAATGAATGAACATTTGGACTATGGAGAGCAGTTTCATCTGTGCATATAATAAGTTTCATATGTTCTACCGATCAGTGGATATTTCTCATAGAAAAGTACTTATATATAACTTAGATAAAAGTAAAAAGCTTCTTTTTCATACTGAATTGTTTCAACTAACTACATTTCTATTTACTCTGGGAAAAGAAAAGAAGAAAGGATTTCATTATATGAAAGAACCACTACATTTTTTCTTTTGTCAAACATAATTTGGATTTCTTTGAATCATATTTCAGACTGAGATATATGCAGAGTAAATCATATATATTTTTATGCACTTTTCTTTCTAGGCTACAAAATTTTAAAAAAATTGTCACCAGTTATATACACATCTGCAATTTCTCAACAAGAATGAAATACTTGTAGTTAGGAAAAATTAGTCAATTCAACTCCCTTCCTACCACGATCTCCAGTGGCTCCAAAGCTGCTTTGTTTTGTGGTATATCTTATCACTACTAATGCATGACTATTGTATTTGTGTTTGTAGAGAGAGGAAGAAAAGAGGAAAATGCACGATTCTTGGAGAAACTAGCTGAATAATCTCATTGATTGCTTATAAGTAATCTATTTTAATTCCTCAGTACTTCAAAATCTAGAGTGAGTGTTGGTCAGTAGGTCATGACTTCTGGAATCCAACATGACCAGGTAAAAATTGAAAAATTAATGCATTGGTTATTTGATCTATATGATTACTAAATTGGGCTGCTTTTTTCCCCCTTAGACTAATGCAAACTTATTTCAGACACCTTAATAGCATTGAATGATACCTCATTTCAGAGACTTTATGCTGCCTACTAAATACTCATCCCCATTTTTTTTTTCTAAAGGACCTGATTATATTCAAAATGTATGGGCCTTCTGGAAAGGCCATCAATCGACTCAGGGTAGAATATACTGTATCCAGCTCTAGAGGAAAAATCTGATTGGCAATGACCAATCCTCGTGGTTCCTATTTACAATTCTAACCAATGAATGGCAGACAGATTTTTTTGTGTATAAGCTTCCCTAGCACTTTATTTTTTTAATGTTTTTTTTTTTCTGAGAGAGAGAGAGAGAGAGGGAGAGGGAGACAGAGTGAGCAGGGGAGGGCCAGAGAGAGAGTGGGGTGCAGAATCAAAAACAGGCTCCAGGCTCTGAGCTGGTTGTCAGCACAGAGCCCGACGCGGGGCTCGAACCCACGAACCATGAGATCCTGACCTGAGCTGAAGTTGGACGCTCAACCGACTGGGCCACCCAGGTGCCCCCCTCCCCCCCACTTTACAAAAGGGCTGCAAGGGACACTTTTTTATGCTCTGGATGTGCCAGGCCCCATTAGAAGATATCAAAATATGATGGAGGATACAGCCAAGAGAAATACAGAAAATAGTGTTGGAGCCTGGAAGTAGCTATGCCATGGTCCTTCGCATGTGAGAAAAAAAATGCTTACATTTAAGTTGCATTTCCTGTTTCTTAAAATTTTAAGTTTCCCAACCATTACGTATAAACATTGTGCTTAGTTAGGTAAGATCACTTTAGTGCTTTCTAGGACCATCTAAGAAAATGCAACAATCCCCAGTCACTCCTTGGTAATGATTAACATATATATGGTAGGTAGGGAATGGGGAGTGTGTAAGGGGACTTGAGGGGAAGTCTATTAGAAGCCTAAACATTGTCTTAAATCCATTAATGGTCATTCAGAATGAATACAGTGATGGCTTTGAAGAGAGGTTTCAAAGCAACCTCTCTCTTCTCCATCTTGTTCTCCTTCTCCACCTCACCCCCCCATATATACACACATACATGCAAACACACATGAATATTTGTGTACTTATGAATCACACATACAATCTTGGACAAGTAGGATACATTATATTTTAGAACATAAGCATTTGCTGAGGAACAGTGTGCAATATACTGTTTAATAGAATAGCATGAAATAGAGAAACTGCAGTTTTAGCTCTGTTTAGGAGACCAAGGGAAAAAAAAGAAAGAGAATGCTCAACACTATAGAGAACAGAAATAATAGCTGCATTGTTGGAAAACTTTTATAAATTTACTTCAAATTATAAAATATATATGCAGACATAGTGTGTCTGAATTGAAGAAGATAAAACAACATATACTTCTGATTTTACTTTTAGAAAAAAATCTATCGCTTCTCATAAATGTTAAGGTAGAGGCAATAACCAATTTTAATTATTCAAGCTGTATGTTGTGTGTTGCTTTTAATAATTCTTTAACTTTCATTATCTGCAAAAGACATGGTAGTATTATTTGGCAAGGGGAAATAACATCTTTTAAAAACAACTGATTTTTTTTTAAAATGACAGCTTTTAATTTTTGAACACCTCTTACATACTATCCACAGTGTTTTAAATTATTATGGAGTATTTCTTATGCATCACATGTCAGGTTGCATTAAATGTGATTCCTTTATATACATTTTATGAGAGAATGCGTGGGTGCACATGCAGGTGTATTAGAAAGACTGGTTAGCAGGGGCGCCTGAGGGGCGCGTTTACTTGAGCTTCCGACTTCAGCTCCGGTCATCATCTCACAGTTCATGAGTTCTAGCCTCACACCGGGCTCTCTGCTGTCAGGACAGAGCCTGCTTTGGATCTTCTGTTCCTCTCTCTCTACCCCTCCCCCACTTGCTCTCCCTTTCTCTCAAAAATAAACATAAAAAAAAAAGAAAAAGAAAGAAAAGAAAAAGGAAGAAAGGCTAGTTACTCTAGTGGTGACAGCATAAGCAACGAAGCGTCCTGCCCAGACTCAACCCTCAGGCTCCCACTTCGCTGTTTTATGCTCTTGTGTGAACTTGCAAACCTTCCTTTGTCCCAGTGTTCTGAGCTCATCTCTCATTTAATTAGTATTATTATTACTGTTTCTTGGCTCAAATTAAAACAGTATTTGGGGAAAATACAAAATTCATACTTACAACTGTGATTGAGTCTTTTTCCAGTCTCCAAAATATCTAATCCAGAATACACAGAATACCAGATATATATCTACCTCTCCCCACTTTCTATGCTATTAACCCTCACTTTAAAGTAATTGTATTCATGTGTTACTGAATCTACTTCACTTGGTTGTTTATATTCTGCATAGAATTTCTTCCTAAATACACAGAATCTGTCCAAGTAAGCATGTTGTTTTTAACTTCTGTTATCTATACTTCTGCTTATATTATCAGTATCAGAACAATTTACTCCATGTCCAAACTAATGTCAAACTAGCCACAAAACTAACTAACTAAATAAATAGAATCAAAGGTGTTGATCTTAGATTGCAGTAAGGCAGACAGTCTGCTGAGGACATGAGCATTCCAGACGAAGTCCTCATTTTTCATCTGAAATGAAACTCTGCTTACAGAATATTATGAGATCAATTACATATCTCTGTTTGGGTGAATAATAGATATTTTTGTATTAAATAAAAAGTAAAAAGGTACCAAATATGTACAATGTAAATAGTTTAAAAACACTGAAGTTCCTACCATGTAAATGTCTAGTACAAGCCTGAGACCAATTTTAATTTTCATTTAAAAAACAAATCACCATCATCAGGACACAAGCATTTCCTGGAAGGATACTTCAAATTATAAAATTGTGATTGGTCGTACTTATTTCAGTATGGATAATTACATACATATTCATATGTTTTAAAGTAGCTTTTTTATTCTGTCATCTGACTCACCATTTACATAAAGGTATCTTCTAAAGTAAAGCCATCCGTGGGAAAGGTTGGAAATCTGGAATTCTGCCTGTTGTTTAAATGTTTTATTTCTCTTTTCCTGGATTCCACTTTACTCATTAACAACTTGATGTTCTCAGGATGGAAAACGATAGCATAAGGAGATACCTCTCCATTGCATTCATATCTTTCCATTCCAGTTACTAAAATTAAAAGGAATGCTATAGATTGACTTCAAGTATATTTTATGCCTGATAACAAATATTTTGAAAATACTTTCTTTCCATTTTAATTTAATTTAATTTTTGCTGTATAAATAGCCTACTCTTCGTGCTGAGAACAAGTATTTCTTCATCGTCTTGTTCTTTAATAAGAGAAATTTATGTTTAGATTCAAGACCAGATTTCCACTCACTGTATTTTTAGTTAACTGGATCACAATCATGTTAGACGATTGCCCCACTTATTAGTGTTGGCTACTTTTCAGTATTTTTCTTAAACTTTTAAATAAAATACATGTTTATGTTCTGAATCATTTTATATTACTGTTATGGCACACCCTCCACTCCAAATTCATGTGTCGATTCCCTAACCTTTAAGCTCTAATTTCTAACTGTATTTGGAGACAGGGGTGTTTCTAAAGAAGTAATTAAGTTAAAATGAGGCCCTTATGGTGGGCCCTAATTCAATCTGAATGGTGTCTTTATAAAATGAGGCAATTCAGAATGCCTGGGGGAGTCCTGTGTTCACATAGTCCTTTCTCCGTACATGGTCATCTGGAAGCCAAGGACAGAGGTCTCAGAAGAAACAAAGCCTGCTGCTGCCTTCATATTGAACTTTGCACCTCCAGAAGAGTGAGAAAATGAACTTCTGTTGGTTAAGCCACATCATCCGTGGCATTTTGTCATCATAGCTCTAGTAGATTAAAATAATGACTTAAGTGAAACTGGAGAAAAGATGCAAAATGAAATCACGCATAGATGACTTTACTTGTAAATTTGTTTACAGTGTGTTCTTGCATTGGGTAATCTATAATTTCACTGAATCTTCATTTTATATCATTCTTTTAATATGTATCTTGTTATTTATTTATTTATTTATTTATTTATTTATTTATTTATTTATTTATTTATATTTAGAGTTTGAGCTTTCTGCTCTTTTGGGAATGCTTCATGATTCCAAAGTAGTAAAAAACAATGTATGTTGTAGGTAAACTTCTGAGTTTCTGGCCCTGAGACAAATCTTTGCCTTAACTGAAACTTTTCTTATGAAAAATTGGTAAAAGGCTCTGGATTTCACAAAGAAAGGACGTATTTTTCACAACTGACAGTTAGTTCATGTCTCTATTACCAGGGTTCGTTATAGACTACAAAGAATTTTCATGCATCTCACATCATGTGAACACCTGAAGCAGTAAATGAAAACAATGGCCACCTGACTCTTTGAGTCAGATAAGAAGCCAAGTAAGACCATGTACAGTATTTTGGATATTTTGTACACAGTTTCATTAATTGAATCTTATTATGACCAGGGTATAACTTGTATATTTCCATTTGAACAATGACGATTCTTAGTGCCTTATCTCTCTCTGCATTTACTGCCTGAAGAAGTTGCATTGATAAAATTAATATTTTTAATGTAATTATTTTATTTTTTTAAAAATTTACATCCAAGTTAGTTAGCGTATAGTGCAACAACAAACCTCCTCAGTTTGTACCAGAAATGTTTCCAACATGAGTTGCTGAATGCTTTCTCATCTTCCTGTACCTACTCATTTGTATTCCTTCCACTTAATATAAGAACTTCTAAGGTGAGGAAATAAAAGTCTATTTCAGTGAGGCATTCTATTTTTTCTTGATTTATGTTGTATAAAATCAGCACTAAAGTGGTATACTCAAAAATATTCACCAATAAGAATTAACTTGGGACTGTTAAAGTATATATAAATTCTTTAAAATTTATAGCCACACAGTTATAAATACGTAGGACCTTAACAAAAAATAGCTAATAGTAGCTAATATCTGTGGAGAATTTTTATGCCAGGTAATGTATTATGCATACTACATGCATTATTTCCATTATTCCTACTATAATAGCAATTAATAATAGTGAACACTTTTTAGTTATTACAATATGCTATGTATTGTGCTTAGTATATGCCATATATTTTCAATTAAAGTGTACATTTTGGATCAGGACATGAAATCTTACATGAAAGGAGTAAAAGAAAATCCAGTTGAATATTTCCAAGGTGGTTTTAACAATACAAACTGTAGGGGTGCTTGGGTGGCTCAGTTGGTTAATCTTCCGACTTCGGCTGAGGTCATAATCTAACGGTTCGTGGGTTCGAGCCCCACGACAGGCTCTGTGCTGATGGCTAGCTCAGGGCCTGTAGCCTGTTTCAGATTCTGTATCTCCCTCTCTCTCTGACGCTCCCCTGCTGACGCTGTCTCTCTCTCTCTCTCTCTCTCAGAAATAAATAAAACATTGAAAAATTAAAGAAAAACAATAAAACTGTAAAAAATAAATATTACAATTTTTATAATTGAATTTCACTGAACTTTTCATCTAATTTAAAATGGATTTACAACATATTGCCTTGCCACTTTACTGTTTAAAACCATTCTTAGAATTATACGATTTATTTGAAAAATCTTGACTATAATTTTGGCACAGTTATGTTTTAGACTTTAGACTTGGACTATTGACTATTGGTCATAAACTATATGGGCTATTGCTTTCTTTTTAAATGATGGCAAACAAATATATTAAATTTTAATTTTTTAAAAGTTTATTCATTTTTGAGAGACAGAGAGAGACAGAGCATGAGCGGGGTAGGGACAGAGAGAGAGAGGGAGACACAGAATCCGCAAAGCAGACTCCACTCTCTGAGCTATCAGCACCGAGCCCGATGCAGGGCTCAAACTCATGAACCGTGAGATCATGATCTGAGTCAAATTTGGA
Source organism: Hyaena hyaena (assembly GCF_003009895.1). Taxonomy (NCBI): domain Eukaryota; kingdom Metazoa; phylum Chordata; class Mammalia; order Carnivora; family Hyaenidae; genus Hyaena; species Hyaena hyaena. The sequence goes on along the minus strand of NW_024081105.1, from coordinate 1,491,000 downwards.
TGCCTAGCCAACTGAGCCACTCAGGCACCCCACAAATAAGTTAATCATAAATATAAGTTTATGTGTATCATTTTTACTATTTTTGTGTCTTTATTTTCAGTAGCTGAGGTGCACACACATCCTTATTCATCTGTAGTTTGTATAATGTGTTGAATACATATATATATATATATGATAGTCTACGTAATTATACATCTGAAACTAATATAATACAATATGTTCATTATATTGGGATCAAAAATTAATTTAAAAAAGTCTATATAGATCTTTATGATGAATTACATGGAATACTCTAATAAGAGTCTGGAGGTAGATTGTATCATCTCAGTAAACAAAAATGAATTTACTTAATAAACTGGAATGAAATTCAGAAGCAAGAGTTTATAGTTATGCACGTCTATGATTTATATTTCCTGAGCTAAATTTCAGGTGCCTTTTGAAAATAGGCTTTAATGAAAACAACCAAACTTAGATTTTACAGTGCATTGTATGAAATCCAATGTGAGGGAATCTCATATGAATAGGAATCTGTTTGTTTGTTTGTTTGTTTGACTCAGTAAAAGAAAGACAGAGGTTATGAAAAGCACATCAACTTCTGAGTCCTACTGTCCTCAGTATCTCACAATAAAACTTTTTCTTGTGAAACATCTACATTTCAAAAATGCTAAAACTAAAAATCTACTCATTTTACTTTTTAGTAAAAGTCAGTGATGCAGAAATCAAAAGGATACAGAAACTACATCAGCCATTAAGAAAGAGATGTATTTACAATTAACAGTCATAGAAGCTGAATGCTGAGGTCTGCATTAAAAGATTTACAATCCAGAGGTACCTACTGTCAGTTGGTTAAGCACCTGACTTCTGCTCCGGTCATGAACTGATGGTTTGTGATTTCCAGCTCCACACGGGGCTCCTTGCTGTCAGTGTAAAGCTTACTTCGGATTCTCTACCTCTCTGCCCCTCCTCGACTTGCACACTCTCAAAAATAAACATTAAAAAATTATTTAGAAAAAAGATTTAAAATCCACGTTTGAATATATGGAATGAGACTGAAGACTATTTCTAATGTAAACAAGTTAAGTAATTTACTTTCATCCCTTTATTTCAGTTATTAAGAAACCAGCACAAACTCATTCATATTGTGTAGTAAGTAAAAGGCATGAATAAGGGCACCTGGGTGGCTCAGTCTGGCTCTTGGTTTCAGCTCAGGTCATGATCTCACAGTTCATGGGTTGCAGCCCCACATCAGGTCGCAGGCTGACAGTGAGAAGCCTGCTTGGAATTCTCTTTTGCTCGCTTGCTCTCTGCCCCTCCCCCACTCATAAGTTTCTCTAAATAAACAAATAAATAAATAAGCTTTAGTTTTAAAAAGGCATGATGAGAATCCTTTGGTTGTGTGGCTTCCATCAAAGCTATAGAAAGAACTATAGAGATCAGATTTCCTGAGGCCATTAAAAAGATGTGATACTTAATTTTTTCTAATATCAGAAAATATATTTATTTTTATTTTATCTTTTCAAAGTTTAGTTTAAGTTCTAGTTAGTTAACATAAGTGTAATATTGGCTTCAGGAGTAGAATTCAGTGATTCATCACTTACATATAATACCCAGTGCTCATCATAACAAGTTTCCTACCCAATACCCATCACCTATTTAGCCCATTCTCCACCCACCTCCCTCCAACAACTATTTGTTTCTATTGTTAAGAGTCTCTTACAGTTTGTTTCCCTCTATCTTTTTGTCCCCTTTCCATGTGTTCATCTGCTTTGTTTTCTTAAATTTCACATGAGTAAAATCATATGGTATTTGTCTTTCTCTGACTAGCTTATTTCACATAGGATTATGCACTCTACCTCCATCCAAGTAGTTGAAATGATAAGACTTCATTATTTTTGATGGCTGAGTAATATTACATTATATATGTATGTAATATTTCATTATATATATATATATATATATATATATATATATACATCTTATTTATCCATTCACCAGTATGGGCATTTGAGCTCTTTCTATAGCTTGGCTATTGTGCTATTTCTGCTATAAACATTAGGGTGCATGTGTCCCTTTGAATCTGTATTTTTGTATTCTTTGGGCAAATGCCTAGGGTATTTATGCAGCAATTGCTGGGTCGTAGGGTAGTTCTATTTTTCACTTTTTGAGAAACTTGCATACTGTTTTCCAGAGTGGCTGCACCAGTTTGCATTATCAACAGTGTAAGAGAGTTCCCTTTTCTCCACTTCCTTGTCAATATCTATGGTTTTCTGTGTTTTTAATCTTAGACATTCTGACAGGAGTAATATCTCATCATGGTTTTAATTTGTATTTGCCTGGTGATGAGTGATGTTGAGTATCCTTTCATGTGTCTATTAAGCATCTGAATGCCTTCTTGGAAAAATGTCTATTCATGTCTTCTGCCCATTTCTTAATTTGATTATTTGGTTTTGGATGTTGAGTTTGATAAATTCTTTATAAATTTTGGAAACTAACCCTTTATCAGATATGTCATTTGCAAATATCTTCTCACATCCTGTAGGCTGCCTTTTAGTTCTGTTGATTGTTTCCTCCCCTGTGCAGAAGCTTATCTTGATGAAAGTCCCAATAGTTCATTTTTTCTCTTTACCTCTTGAGGCATGTAAGAAGTTACATGGCCTAGGTCAAAGAAGTTGCAGCCTGTGTTCTCCAGAATGTTGATGGTTTCCTATCTAACAATTCTGTTTTTTATCCATTTTTAATTTATTTTTGTCTTGTTTTAAAAAGTGGTCCAGTATCATTCTTTTGCATATAGCTGTCCAGTTTTCCCAACACCATTGGTTGGTGAATGTCTCTTTTCTATTAAATATTCTTCCCCGCTTTGTTGAAGATTAGTTGACCACAGAGTTATGGGTCAATTTCTGGATTTTCCACTCTGTTCCATTGATCTATGTGTCTTTTTTTTTTTTTTTTTATGTGCCAGTACCATACTGTCTTGATGACTACAGCTTTGTAATACAGCTTGAAGTCCAGGATCGTGATGTCTCCAGCCTTGCTTCTTTGTTGTTTTTGTTCAGGATTATCTTGGCTATTCAGTATTTTTTGTGATTCCATACAAACTTTAGGATTGTTTGTTTTAGCTCTGTGCAAAATGTTAGTGGTATTTTGATAGGGACTTCAATAGCTATGTAGATAGCTGTGGATTGTATATACATTTTAACAATGTTTGTTCTTTCAATCCATGAGCATGGAATGCTTTTCCATTTCTTTGTGTCCTCTTCAATTTCTTTCATAAGTGTTCTATAGTTTTCAGAGTATAAATCTTTTACCTCTTATGTTAGGTTTATTTCCAGGTATGTTACTGTTTTTGGTGCCATTGCAAATGAGACGGATTCCTTAATCTGTTTTTCTGCTGCTTCATTATTGTCATACATAAATGCAACTGATTTCTGCACATTGATTTTATCCTGCAACTTTGCTGAATTTTATGAGTACTAGCAATTTTTTGGGTGATGTCTTCTGGGTTTTCTATATACAGTTTCATGTTCTCTGCAAATAGTGAAAGTCTGACTTCTTCCCTGCCGATTTGGATGTCTTTTATTTCTTTTTGTTGTCTGATTGCTGAGGAGAAGATTTACAGCACTAATATAAATAGAAAATGTGAGAGTGGTAATTATTGTCTTGTTCCTGACCGTAGGGAAAGGCTCTCAGTTTTTCTTCATTGAGGATATTAGCTGTGAGTCTTTCATATAGAGCTTTTATGATGTTGAGGTATATTCCATCTATCTCTATTTTGTTGAGGACTTTTATCAAGAAGGATGTTATGTTTTGTCAAATGCTTATTCTGCATCTATTAAATGCATCATATGGTTTTCATTCTTTCTTTTATTAAAAAGAATTATAAATTTATGACTATAATTATTAAAATAATTAAATTTATAATTTCTTTTAATAAAAGACATAAAAATCATATTTGTTAAAATCAAATTAATTGATTTGTAAATACCGAACCAGCCCTGCATTCCATGAATAAATCCCACTTGATTGTGGTGAATAATTCTTTTAACGTATTGTTGAATTCAATGTGTTAAAATCTTGTTGAGAATTTTTTCATCTATGTTCATCTGGAATATTGGCCTGTAATTTCTTTTAGTGTGTTTTTTTTTTTCTTTTTGAAAATGTTTTATTTATATTTTAGAAAGAGAGAGAGGGTGCAGGCAGAGACTTTTAGTGGGGTTTTTGTACATTCTGGAATAAAGATAATGGGATTCATAGATGCGTTTGGAAGTTTTCCTTCTATTTCTAATTTTTGAAATAGTTTCAGAAGAATAGGTATTAACTCTTTAAATCTCTGATAGAATTTCTCTGGTAAGTCATTTGACCATGGACTTTTGTTTGTTTGGATTTGATTTTTGATTCAATTTCTTTGCTGGTTAATTGTCTGTTCAAATATTCTATTTCTTCCTGTTTCAGTTTTGGTAGTTTATATGTTTCTAGGAATTTATCCATTTCTTAAAGATTGCCCAGCTTGTTGGTATATAATTTTTCATGACATTCATTTATGATTGTTTATATTTCTGTATTGTTGGTTGCGAACTCTTTCATACATGGTTTTATTAGAGTCATTTCTCTTTTATTTTTGATAAGTCTCTCTAGGGTTTTATCAATTTTATTAATTCTTTCAAAGAACCAGCTCCTAGTTTCATGGATCTGTTCTACTGATTTTTGTTTTTTTATTTGTTTCTTTATTGTTAATTTCTGTTCTAATCTTTTTTAAAAGAAAATTTTAATTTTAATATTTGAGAGAGAGAGAGGGAAAGAGAGAGAGACAGAGAGAGAGAACAGGGAAGGGACACGGAAAGAGAGGGAGACACAGAATCCGAAACAGGTTCCAGGCTCTGAGCTGTCAGGACAGAGCCTGATGTAGGGCGCGGATTGATGAGCCATGAGATCATGCCCTGAGCCCAAGTCGGATGCTTAACTGACTGAGGCACCCATGTACCTCTCTGCTCTAGTCTTTATTATTACCCTTCTTCTCCTGGCTTTAGATTTTATTTGCTCTTCCTTTGCTAGCTCCTTAAGGTTTAACATTAGGTTGTGTATTTGAGACTAGTCTTGCTTCTTGAGATAAAGCTGGATTGCAATATACTACCCTCTTAGGACTGCCTTTACTTAATCCCCAAATGTTCAGGACTGCCGTGTTTTCATTTTCATTTGCTCCCATGTATTTGTTTTTTTAATTTCCTCTTTACTTTCTTGGTTAACGCATTCATTTTTTATTAGAGTGTTCTTTAACCTCCATGTATTTGTGGTCTTACGAATTTTTTCTTGTGGTTGACTTCTTGTTTCATAGCATTGTGGTCTGAAAATACTCATGGTATGATCTCGGTACTTTTATACTTGTTGTGGCCTGATTTGTGGCCCAGTATGTGATCCATTATGGAGAATATTCCTTGTACACTTGAAAAGAATGTGTTTTGTTTTGCTTTATGATGCTTTAAGATGAAATGTTCTGATTATATCTGTTAAATCCATCTAGTCCAGTGTGTCATTCAAAGCCTTTGTTTCCATGTTGATTTTCCGCTTAGATGATCTGCCCATTGCTGTAAATGGTGTGTTAAAATCCCCTACTATTGGGGCGCCTGGGTGGCTCAGTCGGTTAAGCGTCCGACTTTGGCTCAGGTTCGTGATCTCATGGTTCGTGGGTTTGAGCCCCGCATCGGGCTCTGTGCTGACAGCCAGCCCAGAGCCTGCAGCCTGTTTCAGATTCTGTATCTCCCTTTCTCTGACCCTCCCCTGCTCATGCTGTCTATCTCTCTCTCAGAAATAAATAAACCATTAAAAAAATAAAAAAATCCCCTACTATTATTGTATTACTAGAAATGAGTTTCTTTATAATCTAATTAATGGAGCTAGCTAGCTAGTTACAGATAGATATAGATATAGATATAAATATAGATATAGATATAGATAGATGCATAGATAGATATAGATATAGATATAGATATAGATATAGATATAGATAGATATAGATGTAGATACAGACATAGATATAGATAAATTTGTTATCTCACATTGGAAACATAAATATTCACAACTGTTAGATCTTCTTGATGGATAGATCCCTTAATTATGATACAGTGCCTTTCTTCATCTCTTGTCATAGTCTTTGGTTTTACATCGACTTTGTCTGATATAAGTATGGCTACTCGACTCTCTTTTGACGTACATAAGCATGATAGATGGTTCTTCATCCACTCGCTTTCAATCTGCAGTTGTCTTTAGGTCTAAAATGAGTCTCTTGTAGGCAGCATATAGATGGGTCTTGGGTTTTTTTGTTTGTTTGTTTTTTAATCCATTATGATATCTTATGTCTTTTGATTGGAACGTTTAGTCCATTTACATTCAGAATGATAATGACAGGTATGAATTTAGTGTTATTGTGTTACCTGTAAAGTTGGTGTTTATGGAGGTTTTCTCTTCTCCTTTTTTGTCTTTGTTTTTAGTCTTTCTCTCCCGCTAGAAGTGTCCTCTTTAATATTTCTTGCAGGGCTGGTTTACTGGTCACAAACTCTTTTAGATTTTATGTGCCTGGGAAACTCTCTATCTTTCCTTCTATTCTGAATGGCAGGCCTGCTGGATAAAGTATTCTTAGCTGCATATTTTTCCCATTCAGCAAGTTGAATATATCATGTCACTCTCTTCTGGCCTGCCACGGTTCTGTGGACAGATCTGCTGTGGACCGGATTTGTCATCCCTTGTAGGTTAAGAACTTTTCTTTCCTTGCTGTTTTCATTATTCTTTTCTTGCCTGTGTATTTTGTGACTTTGACTACGGCATGTTTTAGTATGGCGCCTGCTAGTTCTTTTGTCCCAGAAGAGGCCATGCCACTACTCCCAAATGCTCTCCAAGAAGCAAAACTGTTTCTCCCCAAGTGACCCCGTGGATCCTCAGACCAGGGTGCCGGCTCCTATGCCTCTGCCTTTCTTTCCCACAGAAGCCCTGTTAAGCCCACCAGGCAGGCCCCCCACTTCTCATACCTCAGACTTTAGCTCTGCTGCTCAGACACCTTGCGGTTTGGGGCCCCCGTGTGTCTCAGCTGGTTAAGCATCCGGCTAGAGCTCAGGTCATAATCTCATGGTTTGTGAGCTGGCGCCCCATATTCGGCTCTGCACTGAAGGTACAGAGCCTGTATGGGATACTCTCCCTCTCCCTCTCTCTCTGCTCCCCCCGCCTCCAGTCTTTGTTTCTTTCTCAAAATAAATACACTTAAAAAAACTTCTGGTAGTCAGCCCCTCTCCTCTTCCCAGTCAATGGTTTTGGGGAAGAGCTTTATCTTCTGCAATCCCCTGAACACACTGCTTTCACTCTTCCTCTTTCTTGTTCCTCATTCCATGAGCAAAGCTACCCTCCCCTGTGCAGCACCTGCAATTCTTTTCTGCCCCAAATCTACTCTCTGCAGCTACTATGTGTCATCGTGTGGCTGTTTTTCTACATCTAGATGAACAGTTGTTCCCTCAGTCCTCAGATCAATTATCTAGCTGTGTTTGAGGGATGAGACAAGCTTAGGATCCCCTTACGCCTCTTCCACTTTAACCCCAACTCCTGGTGTGATACTTAATTTGGATGAAGAGAAATCCCTGCATCTAATTTTTTTTGCTCACTTTGCTCTTTTCACCATGATAAAGAAGCACCCTGCAGAGCAAATGTATTTCATAAGTAAAATTAACATATAATGAACTATGGGGGACTGTAAAAGGATCATATTGTTTTACAGATCTACAAAATGACAACTATTCTTGGAATTGAATATAGAGTTTAGACCACATTCATTACTCTTAATAATTATTGAAATAATTTAGACTGAGATAGTATTAATCATGCTTTAAGTGTTCTGGAATTAAATTATTTAAAAAAGCATCACTGTACTTTCTGACTGCCCTTGGAATAATTCCCTTCATCCTACAAAGTGTAAGCAGTATCTTTAGACAATCTGGAGATTAAAAGAAAGATTCAGAAGATAGTTCATAAAAGAAACCTCCTAATGTATCTTAAATTTGAATATAAATAACTTTTGAAGTGTGGGAGAATAAAGATAAATCAGTCAAAAAATGGCCATAAGATGTGCTTATCATTCAAACATTATTGAACTAATATTATGTGTTTTGAGATACCTGTTTTGGCATAAATTCATTCTGGTATCAGTAGACACAATAGCACAGCCACACTTGTTATAACCCATGCTCTTGATGCAAGATTTATAATTTGCAATTCATCATGTAGGTGATACGTACTGAAAGAATCACTTACTCGTCATGAGCAGAAATAATCATTCACTCTGCAAATGAACATTAACACTAGAAGGGCTACATTTGATCAAATAATCACAATAATAAGTACATTTACTTAATGATTATGATATGCCAGGTGCTGCTGTAATAGTTTATTTCAACAATCTATCTCACAATCATCCTGTGAGTCTAGCTGCACATATTATGTCCATTTCATAGATGAGAAAATAGGCAAAAATTAAACTGCTCACCCAGAATTGGGGATCTTAATTCTACAGCCAGAATTTCAACTCAGGAAGTTAAATTTCCAGTGTTTGTAATCTTACTGAGGTCTCCATGCTCCCTTATCCTTAACACTCGTGCTACCTGCTGAAGTAGCAGTTTGCCCCCAGAAACCACCACTTGGACAATAAACTTTGAAAACTGCTCTCCAACCATGCTGTTAAGTCCTGCCACACAGCTCTGCCAAAGCTAGTTTCCTTCCTTGTAACAATAACCTGTATATCTTAAATGTTTATTTATTTATTTTGAGAGAGAGAGAGAGAGAAAGAGAGAGAGAGAGAATCCCAAGCAGAGTGCACACTGTCAGCACAGAGCCTGAAGCTAGACTCAATCTCACAAACCCCAAGATCATGATCTGAGCCGATACCCAAGAGTCGGATGCTTAACCGACAGAGCCACCCAGGCTCCCCTACGATAACCTGTATTTCTCAGCCAAGAGTACTCTCAGCTGCGTGCACACTGGCTCCAGCTGAGCTAATTGTGTTGCTGTCACCACCAACTCAGATGATAGATCCCAGAACCTACTTCCTTATAAACTGGGTTATGGAGGTCCTCGCTTGTTTGGCAGAAGTCTTGCATCAGTAAGCATATCCTGGGAATGTCATGGGTAGGACAGGTCATTATGCCCAGGGGATTCTTCTCTGAGACACCTTCTCTCAGACACACCTTGACCAGTTACTTTCATGAAAGACAGCTGCCTTGATAAAATTCCCTACTAGAGTAGTGCATTACGGAAACCTGCCCCCCACCCCCAGCCCCACACCAGCCTGAACACCAGTGAGCAGCACACCAGATTAGTTGGATATTAAAACCTATAAGAATGACCTTGCAGAAATCAAGGTTGCACTTCTTCTAATGGTTGCCATGTGGGTGTTTGACTATAAAACTATAAAATGGGGCATTTTACTTAAAAACAGATAAGAAGAAAGAATATTAACTTAATTGCTAAATAGCAAATGATAGAACAGCACAATAATCCTTACTAAAAGAAGATGATATTTTATATATTGTAATTAAAAATAAAAAACATGATCACAGAAATCAGGAATGTACACACCGACTCACTTCTCATTTAATTGAATAATGTAAAATAATGAAGCCAACAAAAGTGCTAGTATGACATTTAAGATTTGAGCTTTGTTGATTTTGCCAACACTTTACATTCTATTGAAGATTTGTTGGCTTTACCACCTGGCCTAACTACTGAACCTGTGTCAGCCAGAAGCATGGGAAAATGAATCAAATAAATGAGACAATGTAGACAGTGTTCAAATGAGTATCTAACTCTCCCTCCTTACAAAATGCTGAGTTACATAAATGACAAGACACAAATCACCTGACTCTGCTGAAAGAGAAGTAGGGGAGTACAAGGCATTTGAGAATCTTTCTGTCCATATTTTTTGTTAGTTAGATTTTGGCACTTGAAAGGATAAATTCATGTTATCTGAAAATTCACTTATGTAGAATATCTTCTTTCTTAAATACAACATACATATTTCCATTCAGTGATTTGGCTCTTTCTAGTTTTGATCTTTTTAAAAAAAATTTTTTTAATGTTTTATTTATTTCTAGGAGGGAGAGAGAGACAGCGTGAGCAGGGGAGGGTCAGAGAGAGAGGGAGTCACAGACTCTGAAACAGGCTCCAGGCTCTGAGCTTGCAGTCAGCACAGAGCCCGACACGGGGCACGAACCCACGAACCGCGAGATCATGACCTAAGGGAAAGTCGGACGCTTAACCGACTAAGCCACCCAGGCGCCCCTCTAGTTTTGATCTTAATGTACATCGTTTTTGATGGATTATGAAGCATATACCTCACCCTCTAGTTGCATATTTTCTTATCCTACTTTAGAAGAATAAATAATTTTGCTCTCCAAAGCACAGACAGAAAGATATTTGTAAGGGTCATTATGTTCTCTAAGGAGACCAGAGTAAGCTAAAATTGCAACAAAAGAATTGTACAAACACTGTTCAAGTCTCTTTGGACGAGTTTATAAGGTCTTTGAGTGTATCTCTAAGGATGCTAAACAGTGCCAAGTTATAGACAAATTAAAATATTTCCACTTCAAATTTCCTGAATCCTTGTTGTTTAAAATAGCTGGCAAAAAATGTAGTCACGCATATGGATATGATCTATATTATATTCATACTTATAGACAAATATTTACATATTTGTAATATGTATAAATATTTATCCATCCTTAAATATTCATATGTTTCATCACCCATAGAAATTCTGGGATTCTGACTAAAACCTGGAAACACCTGAAAAGTAATATAAATTGAACATGAAGCAAAAGCCAGTTGTAGTGGCTAAAGTTCCATGACTGTCACATAACACGTAAGCTTCGCATATTACTTTTAGTAGGTTTTAGTAGGTGTTTACTAGGTTTTAGTAGCAACAGAAGTTATGCCTTGATAAAATTAAGTACACTAGTATCTGATGTTATACAATTTTATTTAAAAATTATTTGTAATGATTTTTGTTTTCCTATTAATTTCCTATAAACAAATGAAGAGTCACCTAAACTTGGATGGTAATTTACTGCAATTTATTCCATTACATTGAGATGATGAAAAATTTTTATATATTATTTATATAAATTTAGCATGTATGTTCTTCTAAATCTACATGACAAAAAACTGTTGGTTACACCTCATTAGTTTCTAAAGGATATAGTTCTGATTATATATTTCATTGTGAAACAAGTGGTCCACAAAATACACTGAATCTTGTTACCTGAACTTTATATGATAATTTTCAATGCATACACATGAACTGCTATGAAAACATGATAGTGTAGAAATGGAAATTAGAGTTGAAGAAAAACTAGTAAACAATTAACTTTCATCTACTAAATGGCATTCATGTTTTTGTGGAACAGTTTAAGGTTAAAAAATGTGGGTCCTGGACCTAGAAAACCTAAGTTCAATTATTAGCTATATTACTAGTTATCTGGATGTACAGTTTTTCTAAGATACTTTATTTGTAAAATAGGCATAAAAAGACTCACTTTATGGACATAATAAACTACCTTATGTGTGGCTGGGGAAATCTAGGTTTGCACCTGCTGTCATGGCATCCTTTCTGGTTTCACATATTTGGACCAGGTGTTTAAACAAAGGATTATTAGTAATAATGGCAATAAAACAATCTAAAACAGCTTGGCATTTCCCATGAATAAATCAGAACCTGTGCAGCTAGGTTCTGCACAGGCTTGTCTAGTGGACTGTGAGCCATATGCGACGCAAATAGTTTTCAACTTAACACACGGCTAAATATGAATGACGACCCATCGTAACTCATATCTCTTTTCCTGACCTTTCTAAATGCTCTGCACTTTAAGGACACCATTGGGAGGTACATGTTAATAAGACATACATGCATATGGGGGTGCATGGGTCACTCAGTCACTTAAGTGTGCCACTTCAGCTCAGGTCACGATTTCATGGTTCACGGATTTGAGCCCCTTGTCCAGCTCTGTGCTGACAGCTCAGAGGCTGGAGTCTGCTTCAGATTCTGTGTCTCCCTCTCTCTCTGTCCCCTCCCCAACTCATGCTCTGTCTCTCTCTAAATAAATAAGTGAACATTAAAATAATTTTTAAAAATATACAAGAGTATGTACTCTTTCTGGTCTCCAGTGATGGTGTGCATGAATTTGATGCACATGCAGCTATCTGCACCCCCTTGCAGCAAACTAGGGGATACATGAAGCAGTCAGGCTGTGCATTGGAGCGGTCAGTGGGAAAAGCGTAAAATTACAGATCAATCAAATAAGTGAATGAAGTAAGGGCGAGATTGTAAAGACACATGAAAAATAAACTAATTTGGCAGATCAGATATGGTTCATTTACTGTAAGATCTAAATCTGTATTTGTTTTATGACTGGTTACAGGGTTTAAAAATTACAATAAAACATTCAGCATCAATAAGTTGAATATGTCTATGTTTAGTGAAAAACAAAGTATCAGATTTTATTTTTTAGGAAAGGTGGTGATGAAGATAAAATTTGCACAAACATTTGTCCAACATTTGTCTTGGGTTTGACAATAATGTAACATGGAAAATGTAAGACAAAAATGTGTGTTTTTTAAATATTTTTTAATGTGTTATTTATTTTTGAGAGAGAGAGAGAGAGCGCGCATGAACAGGGGAGGGTCAGAGAGAGAGGGAGACACAGAATCCGAAGCAGGCTCCAGGCTCTGATCTAGGCTCTAAGCTAGCTGTCAGCATAGAGCCCGACGCGGGCCTTGAACCCATGAACCGCGAGATCATGACCTGAGCCAAACTTGGGCACTCAACTGACTGAGCCACCCAGGTGCCCCTTTTTGGTTTTTTTTTACAAAGTGTTTTAATGTTTATTTATTTTGAGAGAGAGAGAGAAAGTGAGAGAGACAGAGAGAGAGAGAGAGAGAGAGAGCGCACATGAGTAGGGGAGGGGCAGAGAGAGAGGGAGACACAGAATCTAAAGCACGCTCCAGGCTCTGAGCTGTCAGCACAGAGCCCCAAACGGTAATTTAACCCAAGAACCATGAGATCAAGACTTGAGCCAAAGTTAGATGCTTAACAGAATGAACCACCAGACGCCCTTAGACAAAAATTTGTAAGAGAGGTATTAACAACTACTTAAAAGTTATCGGTGATTTTAAAGAAGAATATGCTCCAAGACTACCAGTAAAGTATGCAGCCACAAAAGATACATTATATATTTCTTTGTGAACAAGTCTATATTTTCCAAAAAAACCCACTTCTTCTAAATAAAATACACTCTTTTTTTTACAGTCTCTGATACACATCCCAAAGGTGAAGCAATGGTAGTTAATTATTGACCATATAATAGAAAAATATCTTAGCAGTTGAATGAACAAATACAAAGCTGACAGTTGCATGGCTCTCTGAGTGTCTCCCAGGATGGTGTGCTTTAACCACTCACTTCCCTCACCCTAGTACCAACCATGCTTGCTCTGTGTTGCAAATAGAAAATTTGCCAATATCAGCTAAGAATTCAATATTTCTATCAAGTCCATGGTATCAAAAATTACAAAAATTCAATTGCTTTGGGTAACATATCTGATATTATTGGAAACTCACTTTTAAAACTTAACATGAAATATAAAATTGTTTCCTTATACAACAACAATACACATAAAAACTTAGATGTATTATAATATGGGAGCAAAAGTGATATACCTCTAAATTAAGAATGTAATTAGAATGAAATATGTGATGCACATGTAATTCATAATCAGGTTTATATAAACTAAAGTACTCTATCTTTCAACACAAAAACTACTGTAAATTTTACACACATTTAAATAGAAACTGAGTTGTGGACTATATTTTTTTATTGGTAATCAAGTTGATATTCAAGCTAACACTGGGTATGAAAAAGAATTAAACAATTTAAAGAATGACAGTGCATGAATATTTTCTCTTTGCCTTTATCAAATAGATTTTAAAATATGTCTTTCAAGGACTATTTACCTTTTAAAAATACTTTATAAGAAAAAATGTAGCAAGCAGCACAGAATAACTTACATATTTGTTATTTATTGCTGCCTTAAGTATTACCACAAAACTTAAGATTAAATAATAGATATTAGCTTATAACTTCTTCGGGCCAGCAATCAAAGCACAGATTAGCTGGGTCCTCTTTTATCCTACAGCCAAGATATTAGTTAGCTATGCTATGCAGTTTTCAGACTGAACTAAGGAAAGATCTACTTCCAAACTACCTGCTTTTTGGCACAGCTGAGTTTCTTTTTTTCTTTTTCTTTTTTAAGTTTTATTTATTTATTTATTTATTTATTTATTTATTTATTTATTATTGTTTATTTTTGAGAGAGACAGAGACAGTTCAAGTGGGGAAGGAGCAGAGAGAGAGAGAGAGAGAGAGGGAATCCAAGCAGGTTTCACACTGCCAGCACAGAGTCCGATGCGGGGCTCAAACTCAAGAAATCAGGAGATCATGACATGAGCTGAAACCAAGAGTCAGATGCTCAGGTGACTGAGCCACCCAGACGCCCTGGCACAACTGAGTTTCTTGAGGGATACTGCACTAATATCTGCTTGCTGTTAGCTGAAGGCCACACCAGTTCCTTCACATGTGGGCATCTACAGCGTGGAAGCTTGTTATATCAAAGCAAGGAAGCCGAATAGACAGTAGAGAGATTCTGCTAGCAAGTGTAAGTCACAATGTTATGTAACCTAATTATGAGAATCACACTTCAGAACTTTCACCATAGTCTCTTGGCTAGAAACAAATTTCTGTGTCAGCCCACACTCACAGGGAGAGGATTCCATGAAAGGTGTGAGCTTTAGGAGGTGGGATGATTGAGACATAGCTTACAGTCAGCCTGCCACGACTTAACCGTATTCTATTTAAGGATGCTTTAAAAAATGTAGAACAGAAAAGAAGAAGCAAGGGATGCACAGGAAAAAAAAAAAAAAAGACCAGGAAAAAGGAAGAAGAAGTGAGGGAGGAAAATAATAAGATAAAAAGAGTTAAGACAAAGGATAAAAAAAACAAAATGAGAAATTAAAAAAAATGAAAGGAAGAAAGTACTTTTAAAGTTGTGTGAAGAAAAAAATGGATAATTACATTTTAAAGTCTTTTTTGAGGCTGAAATGGCATGCATTACAAATAGGTTATTTATCTTATAAAGTAGTAGAATAAAGTTACCAAAAATTAGCCTTCACTCAAAATGGGAGAGACAATAATATTTTATAAGTAGACAAATAGTTCTATACTTGAATAATAATAGAGGAAAATGTACTTTTGAGCCATCATGGCTATTATTTTTAAAAATTAGAAAAATAAATTGTTTTTCCTGAAAAAACAGCTTAGTCTTATTCCAAGACATATAAAATAAATGAAGATTTCTAAGTCAGGTGTATATGTTCTTTCTTTGTTCATAGCTCAATTTCAAAATATTATATATATGAATGGTTTCACGTAGGAAGTCTGTACATAAATTTATTTAATATTTTAATTACATGGTTCCTTGCAAATATTGGATTTATTCAGTGTAACTTTGGGAGAAATATACTGAGCCATGTTCCCATATATAAAAACATGAAAATAAATCATTATTTCAGGGTACTCTGAGAATTAACAATAA
This sequence comes from Hyaena hyaena, assembly GCF_003009895.1. Taxonomy (NCBI): domain Eukaryota; kingdom Metazoa; phylum Chordata; class Mammalia; order Carnivora; family Hyaenidae; genus Hyaena; species Hyaena hyaena. The sequence continues at coordinate 1,475,331 of NW_024081105.1, read as the reverse complement.
AACCATTAGCACTTTTCTGAACACCTGAGTTGTGTTTACTAAATATCTGTTGAAAACACATATTAGCATTATATGGAGTTATCTAAACCCTATATCAACCTGCATTTGAAGGAAAAATCTAGTTTTTACAGTTTTGTTCTTGTTATTAAAGTCAACTGCCTGTTGTAAAAAAGTCTTATTTTTAAAAATTGTTGTTTTTTCACTCACTATATACTGAAAATGTTGAAAGGGATATTAAAAAATTGTCAGGTTCTTCATTTATTTATCAATTATTTCTTGAAAGTCCCTATGTATCAGGCTCCTTCTTGCCTCTGAGAACGAAGGCAACGTTCCTGCACATGTGTAGGCAGATATAGTGTAAACACACATAGACTCTTCTCAGAATTATGTTTATAATTTTACCTTTACCTCTGTAATTATTTTTATCATCTATCATCTAATGCCAATAAAAAAACTTTATACTATGCTGACAATGTAAGTATTCTTAGCTTGCTTTCTAATATACCTTATTAGTTGTTTATTTTCTGCAGCCTCAGAGATTTCTTTCTGCATTTTATCTTTCACATTGCTTCCCAATTTCTGCAGAATCAAAATGTCTTAGATGCAATGCTCTGGACAAAACAATACAGCCAGAAATCAAATCAAAAATGTAACTCTCACAAAGGCAAGTCACGCAAAACAGAAGGAGAATAAATGGCATGTTAGCAATTTTTGCAATAATTTCCCCCCTTCAATTAATCAGACACTCAATAGGCTTGAAAAAAATATGTATCATCTAGGACAAGCCATCCATCTTGGCTGGCACCGAAAGCAGACGGGCCATTCTTTACCTTAGAGCACTTCTACTATATAAACCTAAAAGTATAAAATGGAATTCTAGACACACAAGGTTAAAGAAAAGCAGAGTCAGGTTTCATCTTCTGCAATAATGTTAAATGGTCAAGGTGAGGAACAAAAAGTAATATCCATGTTTTGTGAAATATACAAGAAATGTGAAGCAGGATGTCAAGAATGATGAATATAACCGAAATCTTCTCATAGAAAGAAGTTGGTCTACACAGCATTTTCAGGAAATAAATCTCACATTTCCCCCCTTCTTAGGTCTAGCAGTGAGTCAATAATTTGCAGTAAGGGTTAATTTGTCCATTTGGGTTGAGATGGCCACACGTGTGGCTGAATTTGGTTGTTTGAAAGTAAACGTATTTTGAGTCAGTTTTAACAAGGCCATTGTTTATATATATTTTGAATTTGGTGATACTGACACATTTGAGATGTAATGCAGTTTACACTTGATGCTTTACCTTCCTATCCCTGAGAGTTAGAAAGTCCCTGTGTGACTCATTAGGCATTAAAAAGGGGAAAAATCCAGTTTGTTTTAATAATCAGGTAGACTTTCAAGGAGAATCTGAAAGTTGAATAAGCATTGCAGTGGAAGAGACCTTACACTCGTCCCTGAGGATATTCAACCCACTATGCAGATCAGAAACAAGTGAAGGTGTAGACCATGGGAGAATAATAAAGCCAGGTACAGACAGCAGTACACAGAAAAGACAAAGAATCTCTGGTTCTGCCTGTAACATTTTGTTCCACCTTTCAGAGACACAGCCACATTTCTGCCTTTGGATCCCACGACACATGCCCACATCCTTATAATAGCATTTTCCCTTTGCCGTAAGTCTGGTGGTTTTGGCGGCTTTCACCTACAATCCAAAGAATGCCAAATAATACTAGGTTTCATTAACATTCCACTAGGTGTTCTGATATGATTTTTGTTAAACGAACTCAGAAAGAGGCTTCAATTTGATAATATACATGACACTTTACATTTCTAAATATAAATTTTGCATAATACAAATATTAATTAATTTAATAAAATGCATAATAATATTGTATGTATGTAAAGTGTACAGCACTATGTAAAACAAACAGTAAATCTGTTTAAATTAATTTGAATTTGAGATTCCTTTTAACGGTATGTTCTGAAAACCTGTTACCGAGAGAATAATTATTAATAGGTTTCTAAAGAACCACACTCAGTTCTTTTTCTAAGATATAGCAGTTCTCTATGTATAGGCTCTGTGGTTTAGCACATGTTTGAATGTTTGAGTATTGAATGTTCACACTCTACCCAGGCAACTAAATGAAACTTGGATGTATGTGGACAGTTATGTGTAACTTCTATTTAATAATGACTCTCTAGGTATTTTCAGATCTAATTTTGGATTCTGCTGTACAATAAGACAATCTCCTTGGATTCTGAGATTAAAATGTTTCATTGGTCTGTAAAAGCCGGATCAATTTTCTGGTTCACTGACAACACGTGCAAATGCGTCTCTCTTGTTTCCTATCCAAATATCCAAACCTTTCTTGTCTTGACTTGAGGATGGGGAGAATTAGCAAAAATCTTAACTGCTTATTACAGGAGTGAAAATATCTAGGGTAAATACCGTCCACTTAAAAATTATATGTGAATATAAGTGTATAGTTACAGTCTTAAGGTTGAATGCATTTTATATATATAATCTGATGCCTCTTCAAAATAATGAAGTTTCATATCTATGTCTCTATCCATATCTCTTTTACATTCTATTTTTATGATCACACTTAAGAGCATCAGATCTGATATGGGAAAAAAAAAGAAGGATGATAAGTTAATGAAAGAACTGAATGAGCTGCTTTTTGTGCACAACTTGTTTTTGACAAGTTGCTGAGGTATATAGGTAGGAGCTGTTAGAGAAAGGCTTGCTGTTTAATGTCATGCTCTGGCCTGAAATTGGCATGGGTTAAAATTAGAGATCTATTGTAACCCTGGGTATTATAAGTACCCCTGTTGTGTTTATTCTAGGTAGCTTGAAAATGATCATATATCCATTTACAATATGAACAGAATCAGTATTTCAAAAATCTGATCCCTTTGCCTTGCTCTGGACAAACAAAAAAAGAATGATAATTTCTAACATTCGTCAGGAAAATCCTTTCCATTCCACTGGAGGAAACATTTCCAATATTAAAATGGTAATCTTTGGGAATCTGTATTCCAGAAAGTAAGGGATGGGATAGGATGTTGGTAACTCCCTTTGCTTTTATTGGTGGGTAAGGTGGTAGAATACAGAAAGTATATCTAAATGTACAGTTTCCTCAGGATATTCTAGGAAAGAATCTGTTCTCCTTCAAAGAAGAGGTTAGGATTCTTCTTAAGAAGAGATTTAAGATTGAGTTAAAACCAGAAGCAGGGTTTTCCTGGCAGTATAAAGAGAAATTTCATGTTTTCTAAGGGTAATTGGGTTGCAAACTACCACCTGTCAAATGGCTATTGTTTAGACTTTTGATTCTGGACAGACCTGCTTGATCCTACTGACCCTGAGAACCTGCTGGTAGCTCCAATAGTGGATTGAATTGCTTACATCCCTCATGGTGAGGAGGAACCTGCCATTTTTACCCAGAAGAAATGCATCCAGTACATAACCACAATATTTAGCATGAGTAAACTTTGAATTTACAATGTCTTTAACTACATGAAATTATAGGATAATCACAACTAAAACGTGCAGCATCAGAGAGAAGAAATAGCACTCAATACTTAATAAGTATAAACAAGGATGGAAAGTAATAGGGAAATGGCAAAAGACTTGTATCACATAGCAGATGTAATAACAGGCCATGGAGGAAGAAGTTTCAGAGTTAGAAAGGAATGAAGAAAAGGAAAACCAAATGAGAGATGCATTTTCTCTGAGCCTGGAAATTTATAGTGCTTCTCCAGTCCCAGAAAGGATTAATGAAAAATGACACACAACATGGAATACCCTAAAGCAAATCCTCAATTCAAACAAAAGGAAAAAAAAGACCTTAAAATCATTAGAGTAGAAAGAAAAGTTTTCCTAAAAAAAGACAGAAAATCTGCCAACAATGGGACTTCTTATCTCCACAATGGTAATGAATGACATCTGTGGGTGATCGAAATAAGCTGTCTGCTGTTCAAAAATGCTCTACACAGCCAACTGTTATAATTCCATAGTTCACATAAAAAGGAAGCTAATATCAAACACTGGAAAACTTGGGGCTCGTGTTTCCATGTGTCTTTGGCCAACACTAGAGAAAGTACAATAATTGAGTACCTATAGAATCAAAACAGAGTTGTTAAAAATGCAAAATAAAGATATGAAAACCATGTAGGCAACCATGAATTTTATAAGTACACATTGTAGTCAATAGTACAATTACAATGTTTCATAAAAGGGTTATTTAAAAGTTATTGAACCAGGGCCTTCTGGGTGGCTCAGTTGGTTGGACAGCCATCTTCTGCTCAGGTCATGATCTCACAGTCTGTGAGTTCAAGCCTCACATTGGGTTCTGTGCTGACAGCTCAGAATCTGGAGACCGCTTCAGATTCATTCTCTCTCTCTCTCTCTCTTTCTCTCTCTCTCTCTCTCAAAAATGAATAAACATTTAAAAAAACACCCTAAAAGTTATTGAACTAGAGGAGTTACACTTATAAATATTTAATAGTTAGACTTAAAAATAAATGAGATTAGATGGATAGGTACCTCGGTAATTAGGTAGGTAGGTGGTTGGATATTCAGCTAGCTAGCTAGATCAGAGTCAAATGTAGGAGGACAAGGACTAAAAAATACTAATTTCTCATCCAGGTAAGGTTGAGAGGAGAGGTTTAGGCAAATAAATTGTCTTCAGAGGATGTAGTCACAGGTACAAGTTACTTTGTACATGGAGACCACGATGGCTCTAAGTTTCTCCTTGGCTTGACCGAACTTTGGTTCCTTCCGGATTATAGGCCCCTTAGCTTCTCTTTTCTTAGAGCATCTCCTTTAGAAAATTTGCATTTGTAAATTTTTCTCTCTTTGAGACAAAATTTTTCTCCTAGCCCCTTGCCAGTTTCACAACCAGGAATATCTTTCTAAAAGACCTGGGAGGCACTACTTTGAGATGCAATCACTAAGAAAGATGAACTTGCCAAGCTCTGGGAATCTAGTGTAAGCATGGTGATTTTAGTAACAATCCTGTATTGTATACCTGCAAGTCTCTAAGAGAGTATATCTTAAATGTCCTCCCACAGAAAAGAAATGATAATTATGTGTCAGGATGGAGGTGCTAGCTAGTGCTATGGTAACAACCATTGTGTAATATATATGTATCAAATCAACAGGCTCTACGCTTTAAACTTATACAATATTATATGTCAATTGTATTTCAATAAAGGGAGGGTGAGATATGGCCCCAACTCCTAGTCTCTTTGGGAAGATAGGAACCTAACTTCAATAAGCACAAAGTATTAAGCACAGGTAGCCTAATCACACTGAATTAATCTCTCCCCAAATGCCCTCCAGTACTTTTCAGTTAGCTCACCCCAGTGCTTAGAATTCTCCTACCTCTGTATCATCAAAGTTGAAATCAGTCTCTCTTTCCTCTGGTGAGAGTCTTGAGCCAAGTCTTTCTTTCCTATTCCATCTGGTGCAATTTTTGTTTCATTTTCTGTTTCTTTTTCAATTTATGGGCCATAAATCCCAAGGAAAGAAACTTAAAGCATGAAAATAATGTGATATTAGAGTGCATCTCATTCCTAATTCAGATTCTACAAATAAAACCCACAAATTTCCTTATTCCAAACATCATCTTGTTTAAAGATTCAAGCGTTTATTATTGTGCACAACAATGCAGAGAAACGGGCATCACTTAGTGGAATCCAAACTGCTACGGTGGTTTTTTAAATACATCTGCAGAGCGCCTGGGTGGCTCAGTGCTGACAGCTAGCTCAGAGCCTGGAGCCTGTTTCAGATTCTGTGTCTCCCTCTCTCTTTGACCCTCCCCTGCTCATGCTGTCTCTCTCTCTCTCTCTCTCTCTCTCAGAAATACATAAAACTTTAAAAAAATAAAATTAAATAAATTTGAAATTTATACCAAATTTACAAATTCAACCTCAACCCAGCCATGCAACATTTAGTAATCTAGACTATACAAATAAAAGCATCAATGCTTCTGGGCATAAATACAAATATATTTATTAAACTGTTATTTTAGTGGCTAGAGCATGTACATTAACTGTCCCATTCCAGGGCAAGGGGTTAAATATGTGTCATATCTACATCATGGATATTCTGAAGTCCCCCAAAAAACCAAAAAACATAACCTGGAAATTTGTTATACTGATAAATGAATACTAAATACTGATGGGGGGGATGAAAATATATTAAGAGAAATAAATTGTTGCATGTTATGTTATATGCAATCACTAAAGTTACACAAAAGTCTCTATGTGTGTTTCCACGGTTGTGTAAAGAACAGATAACAGCAAGCTAATACTTGGTTCTTAAGGGAAACAGGAGAAACAGTCAAGAGGCCAATTAATTGCATTTTCTTTATAAAGATCTGCATCTCTTCTACATTTATAGCAAACATATTTCATTTTTCAATATCAGAAAACACTTTTAATCAAATCCAGTTTTGTTGGAATTGACTAATTCTGTATGGACATTGTAATTAATATGAACTTTATGATATTTAAAGACAAAAAACAATGCTTTGAAGGGGAAAAACACACCCACACACATACAACACATGTTTATGTCTATAAAAATGTATGTGAAAATCATAATATATATTTGTTTAGCAAGACAGTCCTACCAGCAAAAGAATTGTTGTTCCTAGTAATAGCAAAATGACTCTGTCATAGCAATAACAAAATATTATGAGACTACAGGGCATAAGAATTAATTTGCTTATCTGTCTCAGAGGACCCATTTTAGGGAAAATTCAGAACTAGAAGCCAGTTCCAAAATATATCCCTCAAACCTGATCTATTACTTAAATGCTTAATTTATGTATCCATTAAATAAAGATAGAAGGGAAGGTATCACTTAGAATGATTATTTATTTTGTATTAACTTTCTTAGAAACTTCGTAAGTTCTAGTTGAACTAGGATCAATTGAATATGATTTTGGTTTAGACCATGAATATTTTTAGGTAAAACTATTTTCAGTTTGTAATGCATAACTGTCAAGTCAGAGAAGTTTTATTCTGTAGTTTATTACAACTTCCTATAATTAATTAAGCCCCAAAGGAAGGGGAAAAAAACTTTGAAACTACCAAATATGGGATATTTCTAAACAAACTATTGGATAGACATTAGTTTGTTGTAATTCATTCGACTTCTATATTTTCAAGTACACATGGTATTTACTTTAGAGAAATTGAGTTATTATTAATAGAGAAAATTAAGTTATGCTAATCTGCTTGAAGAGTGTAGTTCTGACTTAACAGCTTTCAAATGATTTCAGAAAACTGTTCTCGATAAACATTTCTAAGCAATGAAGTTTTGCTACCTTGTTCAATAGACAACAGGGCTTCACTCTTGTGTGTAACAATCTGAAAGCATGAACACAGAGGGAACAACCAGCATTATGAAAGTATACAAAATGTCAATACTGTCTTTAGAGAAGCAATTTATTCTATATACTTCCATTTTGACAGGAAAGTGACTTATGCATGTGCATGTGTGTATGTGTGTGTATTTCTGAATGAGTTGAATGACACCAATTAGTTAAATTACATGCACCTTTTAAAAGATATATATTTATACTCATAACTGCTAAGAGTACAATCACCATTCGTACTTGATATGCATTCCTTCCACAATCCTAGATTTGACCTAAAATAATCAATAACGTACATACTGAAAAAGTGCTTCCTTACTATCTTGCAGCTGCTCCCAAACCTGACTTACCAGACACACAAATTATGTTTGCATTCATAATTTACCTTCAATTACTCAGTACATTAAATGGGATTAAAATACATTCCGAAAACATTTTAGATTGCTTGATTGAAGATGAAGATGGAAAGAGATTTCAATGTGGAGATAACAGACTGTTGATCTTAAGTTAAGTCATTTAATCTCTGTGTAATTCCTGTTTCTTATCATCAGATTTGACATAAATCTTTTATCTAAACATAGATGGGAGATGTCAATTTTAAACAATGTCTTAATCCCCGGGTTGTTGGTTGTAAAAAAGAAAAAAAATCTTGTTGTTTTGGTGTTCAACAATTTATGGCCACACTTCGATTATATCCATTTAGCTTGCTTTTTTTATCTATTTTTGTGAAAACAGTGGCATAAAATTAATTAATAACTGATTAATTCAAATTTAAAATAGTCTAAAATGCCATTTAATGTAAAACTAAAATTAGAATCTTTACTCACAGAATGAGCTTTTATTGATGAGAGATTATTAACAGATGTAAATACCCTGGTGGTTTGTTCCAGAATGATTGCATCTTTTTTGATCCTTGACCTTGTCAGCAGTAAAAAGTGGGATACCTATTCCACAGTAAGGCTCTTAGACTCAGAGGGAACTGAAACAAGAATTTATGGAAGAAATATCCCTAAAACAAGGGTTTTTATAGGGTACAGAACTTCTAGTGGAATGAAGACGTTTTTACATCAGTTCCCTGGTCATCTAAGAATCAATTCCATTTAGATATTTCCTCAGGTTCAGGAAATCAGGTGATCAAGTTCAGGAGGCAGTTTTAAACCAACCAAATTCAATATAGACAGATGATAGATAGATAGATAAGATACATAGATATATAGATGATAATAGATAGATGACAGATACATAGATAGATGATAGATACATAGATCAATAGATGCTATATATATAAAGATCATATATATTTTGTATATACCATTATCTAACATAACTTTATTTATTTTTCTAAAATAATTTATGGGTTTTTTTTTCTAACGGATATTTCCTTATTTTGTTAACTTTCATATACACTCTATGAAGGCAGGGATCCTGTCAATGTTTTTATTCAATGCTTTCTCTCCAGTGCCTAGAATCTAAGTCCATGACATGCAAAAGCACTTAATATGTACTTGTTTACTGTGTGGATGAGTGAAGGGTTTCATGTGTACAGCAGAATACCATTGTTTCCATTAGCAATAAGGAATATCTTTTCAGATCACCTCTTTCTCTAGGAATAGTCTTATAAACCATTTATTTGTAGATTATTATGCATAGAAGAAACAGTGGGTCATTTAGTTAATATGACATCTACTTTACATGTCCCCTCTTTCCTAGCTATTTTGAATTTTCCCTAGATTTTATGATATTTCTAGTATGAGTAGACATCATATACAGGAATTTTAAAATAAGTTGTCTCCAATATTTGACACATTATTTCTTTTCTGACCAAATCACTAAATTGCATAGTTCAAAATTTAAAGGGAAAAAGACAGGAAACTTCTCTCATTCGTTTTGGGGAGCACCAATAAATTGGAAGTCATCTGTTAAATATTTAATTACAAATTAGTAATTAGTAAAAAGGATACAAAATACATATTAATAGAAGATATTTGGTGTAATAGACATCAAATTCACTTGATGAGCATGTGTTTCAGAAAGGGAAAATAGAAAATAGTTTTTACAGTTTTTGCTGTACTGTTCTTAACAGTTTTAACCAAACTCAATGCCAAATGTGGGCTCAAACTCATAACCCAAAGACCAGGAGTCACATGCCCTACAGAGTAAGCCAGCCAGGAGCCCCAGTGGTACTGTTTTAAATAGAAATAGCTATGGAGCACAAAATTACATTGATGTCCATTTGGTATTTTCTTACTGAGAAGTAAGGGTGACCTAATTGTACTTGAAATATGAATTAATTGATTTCAGTTCATCACACTTCTCAAATGAGGGTACACTGGCATCATGTGTCCCTGAAATGTCTTCCTTTAGTTGCTTATTAACTTATCTCTTTTTATTTTCTGTCCCTTTCTCCAATTATTGATAACATTCTGACTTATTTTAAACTAAATTGTGTTTGTAGAGAATTTTTCAAAATTCATTTTTAACCATGCTTTTTAACCATGTTTTCTTATCTATGTTTTAAAATTTATACACATAAAGGTTACATATTTGCATATCTTCCTATATGATTGCATGAATATACATGCGTGCCATGCATGTATATATACACACATAGGTACATAAAATGATCCAATTTTTTCAGTATGCCTGGTGTATTTACATATATACATGTGTACACATATATACATACATATACACATTATACGTACATATATATGTGTGTATATATACATGTACTTTATGATTTTGTTCTAAATTTTTTATTATTTTTTAATTTTTAAGAGAGACAGAGCATGAGCAGGGGAGGGGCAGAGAGAGAGAGAGAAACAGAAATCTGGAGCACGCTCCAGGCTCTGAGCTGTCAGCACAGAGCCCGATATGGGGCACATACCCATGAATCATGAGAACATGACCTGAGCCAAAGTCTCACACTTAACTGACTGAGTCACCCAGGTGCCCCTCTTATGTTTTTAATAACTAGGCTTTTAAAAAAAAATTTTTAAGTTCTGCCCATGTTTCTATATACACGTCTGTGAGCACATCTGATCTGCTGCTCCACACTGTGGCATAACACTGCGTGAACATGGCTACCACCACTATTGGTTTATGTAGCTTCCAGTGATGGATTCTAGAGCTCCAAACTTTGAATGAATTTTTACCTCCAAACATTTATTTTTAGTTTTTTCTCAAAATAGTAAGTCAAATTTCACAGGGTACATGCATACAGCTTTTGCATATAAATAAATTGGTATCCTCTTAAGAATCTGTTAAGTATTTGCCATTCTCATACTACTACTTGGTTACAATAGTGATGAAAAAGAGATACAAATATCTCTTGGTTGCCAACATTAATGACCAATAGTGGTAAGAATGCTATGGGATGGAATAAAACAGAGAATAGTTTATTCAATTATTGGTAAGTTTTTAAATATTCCAAGATTTCATTTGTTTCTCACCAATAATTCAGTGTCAACAGAGAGGAGCATTTGATTGACACTCCCTATTGACATTATATAATTTATGTTTTATTTTGAAGGGAAAATTAACAATTTTTTTTCATTTATCAATTTAGCAACAAAAAGTGCAATGGTTTCCTGGGATCCAGACACTGCTTTTTGGGGTAGGGATACAGCAGTGAATAAAATAAAAGAGAAACTTTAAGTAGGCTAGTGAGGAAAAGACTATTTAGAATGTGAGCTTTAAAGATTTATAAAAGGGAAGAAATTGAATCACACCTATATCTATGAGGAGAACATTCCAGGAAAAGGAAGGAGGGAGTGCAAACCTTAGGACCAGAAGCGTGATTAGATGTTTGCATAAAGTATGGAAGCCATTATAGTCAGAGCAAACTGTTGAGGGAGGGAGAAACAGGAGCTTGGGAAAAAGAGAGCAGCGGTGGAGTGATTCATCTCTGACCATGCAGGTCACTGGAAAGACCTAGCCTTTTTATTTCTGAATAAGATAGAGAGCCAGTGAATGATTTGTTGCAAAGATGAGGTAAGGTATGACTTGGAAAACTTTTGGAGTACTTAGGCTACTTGTGAACAAATTTGTAAAAATATATAAAATACAGCTATTAAAAAACATTTAAGTGTTTAAATGGTTATGTAAGAAGTAGAATAGTGTGATAAAAAGATCTTCTTTAAAGGACCTTGAATATGTGGGACTATTCCCATGTTTAACACTAACTGGTACTGTCAACTTGAAGAAGTCACTAAGTCTCTTTGGCCTCAGCTTACTACTGGCTGAAGGTGATTGCCACCTGGGATCTCTAATGTTTCTTCCATTTATAGGTCAAAATTTCTAGGACTCTAAGCTCCCAGTCAACTCACTCTGCCTTGTTCAAGTTTTCAGGCAGATCAATGAGTAGATTTGTGTTTTACTCACTTAGTCGCACTGTCTTTTGTTGTTTGGGGGAAAGGCATTTTTCTTTTCTTTTTTGATCCTAGAGTAGGAAACAGCTTTAGTTTGGTGAAAGGAGATAGTATGGCAATAATTTTTGGTTCACTTTTATTCTTTTTCCTATTCTTTGCAAATTCACACACTTTCTAGAAAAAATAAATCCCAAGCAAATTAGCTAAATTTAACAGCTGACTATCACTGAAATACATAGGTACAAAGGACAGTAAGCTATTGAGAGGTTAGAATCCTACATTTTTAAAAGCCATATCTACTCATTTAAGCCAAAGGGAATGGAATTCATTTTCTTTATAAGTTGGAAAAGTCACAGGAGTGAATAAAAGCTGAAGAGAATGACATTTGGATGAAAATGAAATTACTTCACACAAAAATAGCATTGTCTAAAAGGTGCATCTATTTGCATTAAAGATGTGGGCAGCCAGAAGCCACAAGGTAAAAGTGTGGGTGCCACTGGGTCTGCGGTATGCACTTGGGCTATATAAAAGCTACAGCTATGACACTAACATTTATTAAAAACCCACAATATGCATACACCAGTTCCTCTCCTCTGTGCAAAACCAAAACTGGTTCCTCTCGATTTGTTAAATGATTCTCTAATATTATCCAAGGAAAGTGGATGTTTCTTACATCTGTGCTTCCAAATTAAATTTCCCCTGAAATCCATACCTTCCAAAGGTCAGAATCATGAACTATTTTGAGAATTCCCTACCAGGTTATTACAGCTGTCACTTTCAGAGAACTGATTACCAGCCCTACTTTACACCAGATTTCAATTGAAAAATGTGAATCACAACAGTTTTGAAGCTATACATTTTTAACTTTCTGCAATAAAGCTCACTTCTCAGGAAAACATATTTCACCATGATGGTGTGAAATGTTGTGAAACATTTCTCAAATGTAAGACTGGCCATTAAGAATTTGATTTTTGTATTTGGTATGTGTCATGTTGTTTCCATACAGAATCCACAATGGTCATTACAAAACCCATTCATCTTTTAAATATGTTTAATATTGTGCTGATATATAGAACTGAAGTAGAAAACTAATATCATCTTTGACTTTTATCAATTTCCTCTCAAAGACATTTTCCAAGCCATATAATTTATATGCATGTATATGTACTTATACCTTTAATTAAATAATATTTATGTAATATCTTTTATATGAACCAATAATAAAAACTGATTAACATTTTGGATAGGAGAAATAGTATTTTAACATCATTAATCATGGTTATAAAAAGATACCTAACACTAATTTCACTTACAATATCAGGAAATCTTAAAAATGTGTTTGGATTTCACAAATTTGAAATATATAGTTTCAATATATTTTCTGTACAAGATTTTCTATCAAGGAGTATTTAAGTTTACATATGCTATTAAAAAACTGTTCATCAGGTACTAGAATACAGTGGCTATTATGACACTTAAAAATATTCTCCTTGTCCTCAAGAGACTATCAAGAGAAAAAAAAAGTGTTCATCCATTTATTCAATAAACAGTTTTCAAGGACAATCTGTGCACCTGAAACTGGTTACAATGCCATGCCCAGAACTCATTTAGTTCTTTTGATGACAAGGATAATAAGAAGCACTTACTGTCATTAAATATGTGGTGTAGATGCATAAACAAAAGTGACTACAGCACCAGGGGAAGAAAGTATCATTAAGAGATGACGAAGAAATTCACTTTCTACAAAATAGCTAACCAACGTTTAGCTAGTGATAAAATATAGTGCAAAATACAGTAGAACATCAAGATGTGAATAGCTCTTCTAATTATTTAATAATAGGGTTTTTTTAAACTGCTGAAACATGTTTCACTCATTTTATGCAAGCATATATGTTATCATAATTTATTCAAATTAAATAATTGAATTCATAAAGTACAAAAAATTATCTTGTAAACATTAGATGTACATATGACTGTAGTTGACTTTGTAAAAAAAGGGAATTCAATTTATATAGTCAAGAAAATAAAAATGAACAAAGCAAGAGTGAAAAGAAAGTGACAAAGAAATGTACAAAACGTCTTTTAGACTATAGAAGTGCCGGGAAAATACACACACACACACACACACACACACACACACACACACACACACGGGCCTAGACAAATTAGTCCCTAGGTCAAGAAATTAGAAAAAAGGAAATATTTCAACTATACATTGCATAAATGGAGTGTATATAAGTTGGCGATTAAGTAACAAGAGTGTGATTAAAAAAAAAAAAAAAAAAGGTGTCATAAAGGAATACTCCATGAGCGCTATCCTGGGATACTGGGAAAACATTTAATTAATGTAGATTGAGCAGACATTTTTTTTCTAGGAAGTGGGCATTCATTGAATTCTCGGTGTGTTGAGTATGAGTTGTTTACAGGAACTCCAGATGGAGATGTGAGGAAGCAGTTGGGAAAACAATTTTCACTTTAGGAAAATCTAAATAGTTGAAATCTACATAGAAGTTCAAATCTTGATATATATGAAATCCTCAAAGGAGGATAGCTTATAGAAGAGTAAAAACATTGTCATGACACAGGTTTTTTCAATAATATGCATAGCAAAGAAAAGGGAATAAAATAAGTGACATTGAAAGTAAGAGTAAAATGAACACTTTATATTAACATGGAAAAGAGGCGAAACTTTTCAGAGGAAATTCACATCAGTGACAATTACTCAAGGAAAATCAAATTACTTACGGACCACAACACTACTTCCTCTCTCTCTCTCTCTCTCTGCACTCTCTCACTGTCAATCTTCATAGAATATTTTTAAGCTTTGTGGTGAAATCTAACATGGATCATAAATATTAAAATCTGAGTGTGGTTGAGGTTTTAGAGACAGGAAGTGTCTTGCCAATATTTGTCTAAGAAGGAAAGAAAACCTAGAAATAAAACAATGTATATTTTTTTAATGTAGACAAATATTTGGGGCAGAATATTTTGAATTAGCTACAGGAAGACTGTAAGTTTGATTTAAATGTCATATTAACAGGAAGACAATGTTCCATTGAGAAAGGAATATCTCAAATGTACAAAGAAAACATTTTCTTTTAAAGATCAGACTCTTGGTAGTGATTAAAAAACAAAAAAAAACCCCACATAGCTTTTGTCTACATAGTGAAAAACTAATTATTATTTTAGTACAAAACATAATTTCAAGGGGTGCCTGGTTGGTTCTGTTGGTTGAGCATCTGACTCTTGGTTTTGGCTCAAGTCATGATCTCACCATTCATGAGTTCGAGCCCTGCATTGGGCTCCACATTGTCAGCACAGAGATTCTCTCTCTCCCTCTCTCTCTGCCCCTCCTCTGCTCACTCTATCTCTCTCTCCAAAATAAATAAATAAACTTAAAAAAAAATTTAAAGTCGTTTCACTTCTTTTTTGAATCCGTATTGGCTTTTGTTTTGTTACTGCTGACTTTATAATGTAGAAACCATGACATTGGTAATAAAAATTTTATCTTGGGGCACCTGGGTGGCTCAGTCGGATAAGCATCTGACTTCGGCTCAGGTCATGATTTCACAGTTTGTGGGTTCGAGCCCCACGTCGGGCTCTGTACTGACAGCCAGCTCAGAGCCTGGAGCCTGTTTCGGATTCTGTGTCTCCCTCTCTCTCTGACCCTCCCCTGGTTGCTCATGCATTCTCTCTCTGTCTCTCAGAAATAAATAAAATATAAATTAAAAAAAAATTATCTCTATGGTATATATTCATTTACGTTTCTTCCCTTAATGCTGTGATCATCACTTTTCAGATAGAAATATGCTCTATTCCCAGTTTGTGTTTATTACAATTTTCAATATTTTAAAATAAATATTTTTTTGTTTCTATTTATTTATTTCTGAGAGAAAGAGAGAGATAGCATGAGCAGGGGAGGGTCAGAGAAAGAGGGAGACACAGAATCTGAAGCAGTCTCCAGGCTCTGAGCTGGCTGTCAGCACAGAGCCCGATACAGGGCCTGAACCCATGAACAGTGAGATCATGACCTGAGCTGAAGTCAGATGCTTAACCGACTGAGCAACCCAGGCGCCCCTAAAATAAATATTTTATTGACATTATAAACCTTTCAAATGTCCAATGATTGTAGCTTCATTAGCCATCAAAAATTGTGACTAAAAGAAGTTATTTATTTTTAACATAATCAACAAACTTAAGTAACATATTTTCATTGAAAATATTCACTGAAAACTGGAGCGTGCTGTCCCATCAAAGGCTCACAGTAAATTATCAACACCACCGAATCTCCTGCATTGTGGCTTGAAGTCTGTGCTGTCATCATGTTGATAACATAAAATTCAGAAACTAGTATAGTTTGAGGTACCTGGGTGGCTCAGTCGATTAAGCGTCCGACTTCGGCTCAGGTCATGATCTCACAGTTCATGGGTTGGAGCCCCACATCGGGCTCTGTGCTGACAGCTAGCTCAGAGCCTGGAGCCTGTGTCTCCCTCTCTCTCTGACCCTCCCCTGCTCACACTGTCTCTACCTCTCTCTCAAAAATAAGTAAAACATTAAAAAAGAAACTAATATAGTTTAAGATCATTTTAGTTTTTAAATGATATATGCCATATTTCCAAAAATATATTCTAATAAACATTTTATATAAACAATCCCAGAAGCATTCAAACCACTCTTTCTTTCTAGTATTAAGAATTTGGTTCATCAACTAGAATTATTTCATAAAAAGTTTATGACCGGGCACATGTTACGCAGCATACTGGTAGACTAAATTATTAATCTAGAAGTACTCTAGGTAAGGTGGCCATAGGACTTAATATGCAACCAGGATAGTTTGGAGAATTGAAGGGATATACAAATGATGTAGAGGAACGATATGCAAGAAACAAGTCTATTGTAGGCAAACCAGGATGCACGTCTCCATTATTACAGATCATCTTCACTTAAATATATTTGCCTGTTTTACTAGAATGAAAGCATAGCAGTTTTTACATTAACTCTTCCTGTCAAATATAACTACTCAGTGTCATTTATAGAAGCAATTTCTCCATATCACCTTTTTAAAACAAAGTGTGGTGTGTGTGTGTGAATGCACACGTAATAATCATTTGATTATTAGTAGCAGATGCCTCTCATCTTATGTACTCTTAAGCCTAACTTCAAAGTCATCCATGTATATATTACTTACTTGGCACAAATCCAATACTATTAACTAATGAAATGTGAAATCAAAAAGGCATAAAAGGGCTAAATAGAAAAATAAAGCAGCCTGAGGATGCCATTCAGCACTGAAATACACATGTAGGAGATATGAAGGTGAAGAAATAAACTTTCTTGTATCTCTTCCTGTGTTTATAGATGATATGATGTGAATAATCACTAACAGTTCTCATTTAAATGTACAAGTTACCCTTGGGCATCAATTATAACTAACTGAGGACATAAGCAACAGCTAAAAGCTGACAAATGTGTGTGTATAAAGCCCCTTAAAACATAATCACTTTCCCATCAAAGAAGAAGCAAGGATATTATAACCAGGCAATTGGGACACCTTGCCAGTTATGTATAAATTGGGCAATAAAGAAAATAGCTTGACATAAGGGATGTCACATCCTGGGAGGGGTGCTCAGGGAATGGAATCTTGACTTCAATTTGGACTTGTCTGCTATAAGCCATCAACAACACTAGACGATGCCAAGTTGCACAGCAGAATTAATTTATAAATATTCAAATAGACTGGAAGGATTGCTAAAATCTTCTTATACTGTAAACAAAATATTTTTTGTTTTAATTGGAAGCTCAAAAAATAGGCTATGAAATATATCTACAACATAGAAAAAATGTGAAAGATATTTTGGATTTGTTTAAAAAAAAAAACAGTTCTCAAATACAAATTTCCACTCACACTTTGCTCTTGAGCTAGAGCCCCATCTTTCCCTGTGCAAGAGATCTTGGTCTAGTGCATCCACTGTTTCCTCCAATACAATAGTCTACAAGCGAATGTACTACTTTTCACCACTTTCCTTGTTGGCACTTCCTATTTCGATAATGAAGACTCAATTCAGGTACACGGGCATTATTACAAGTTGAGTTCTCTGAAAGCAGAGACTGAGATATTGTTTGTGGTGAGATCGTTTGGGGTTTGTTTTGTTTTAGATTTTTTAGGAATTGTCTATCAAAGGAAGGGAAGGAAGCAGGATTGAGCAGAGTGAAGTCAGAATGGCATTTGGGCTGATGAAGACTTAGGCAGAGCTTGGCTCATCAAAATGGTCTTTAGCCAACTTCAAATACTTGGGCCCTTCTATTTGACCTTTGATCAGTCATGGCAGGGAGGGATCTCAGGCAAAGGGTGTCCGTGCAGGTATCTTATCCAGAAGAAGCAACTCCTGAGGACTGTGGAGAAGTAGCACCTGTCTACCACATTCCACATTTCACTCCCGCATACCAGCATTCACCCACTAGTTCTAATAAATGCTGGCTTCTTTTTTCTATCTGCTACGTATTTTACAGCTTTTTTGCTACTGTCTTAGTCTTGACTATCTTTTCTCTTTTATTGGTATTTGTGACCATTTCTTTGCTCACTTTCATGCCTGGGCAGCCTGAATGGCCCTCTTTCATGAATTGCTTAAATTTCATAACAACTTTCCTTGCTTTCTAGATGGATCCATACCATCATTGGCTAACTACTTTAACTACCCATTTGCCTACATACTGTCCTACTGAACCACAATACTTCTATCTCTGTGCCATGATCTTCAATGCCTTTATCCTTTATCCTCTTGTTCAGGCTCTTTCTTCTGAAACTGGTGTTTTCTTTTACCCCTTTCATGCCAGCCTGGTAAAGGTTCACTCTCTTATAAGAACACTGTCCACCAGCAATAGTTTATAATTTTCTTCTTTGAACTAGCTCCATAACAAGCAAAATATTCAGCATATGTTAGATTGTTTATTTAGAAATATTAGTGTAACACCTAAGTAATTCCTGGGGAAGTGCCTGGTACATGTGGGCAGTGACAAGAAGTTGTGTCTTGAGATTTTAAAGAAAGCAATGGGGGTGAGGAAGGAGGGGGCTGGGGAAAATCCCCTGGTTAAAAAGGAGATGTTTTAAGTCACCTAAGATTTTAAATTACCTACTTGCCTAATAATTAATCATCTCTGTGACATCGAGAAAGTTACTTTACCTCTCTGGGTTTTATTTACCTAATATGTAAAATACTGCTAATAACACATCATAGAAATTAAAGAGAGTCAACTCATTTATTGTTTCTGGCACACAATCTGTGTTCCATAAATTATAACTATTACAACTCTGGGTTCTGGGGTCAGTTGAATGAGATTTGTCTGTTCTAACTGCTGGCAAATAATTAGCTTGGTTTTAACTGTTATTTCAAAGATAAGTGTTAAATCAAGTACCTAGTGCTTCATAAGATAATGTGTTAAATGGTAAGGGCAAAATGATGAGAAACAAAATTAAATGTACCATGCCCTTGCACTAAATATCTTAACAGTTTTAAAATCTTAGGCATGCTTGCTTAATTTCCTGGTATTATTTTTATATAGAAGAATATCACTCTTCAATGTAAAGTTCTATGGGTGTTTCACTAAGATGCTATTTCCATTCAGCATATTTAGTTACATACTAATATGAACATTTTTTCTAAAACTAAGTTGCTTTACAGAGTGGATCTGGAATCCTTGCTCATCAGGGTTCTATGAGTAAAGCTGATTCAAAACAATTTTCTAAAGAGAATTTGAGTCCTGCATGTGGACATGCCCACAGTCACCCCTGATGACTTTATTGAGATTTTGAGCCTCCATAAATGGATTATAACCCTAACCCCACCTTGACTATTCCTAAGGAACGTGGCTCTCAATTCTCATAGCTACATAGAAGAGCTGAATTTCCGGCATTTGCCAGGAGTAAAATCTCAAATCAATGTCAGCCAAAATTTACTATAAGAATTGTGACACTAAATGATTTATTTTCAAGGATATAGTCTAGCCTGTCTTCAAAATTGATTTTGCTAAGTTGTGATTGTGGGGTGTGCCTTAGGTAACTCATTTCTAAGTCCCTTTAGAGGACGTTGGGAGGGAGTTGGTTGAAAATATCGGGGTGCCCTAAGTGCAGAGGGTTTTATCAATTTCTTTTTTGATGCATCCCAAACACGTAGTATTCATGTCTGACACACAGTAGTCTGAATAAATATTTGTGAATACATGATTACAATTTATTACAGAGCCTTCATCAGGATGATTATTTTCTAATTATTTTACCAAGAGGCATCATGTTTTCCCTGGACAATTAGTTTATTTTTACATCAAGGCCATTTAAGATTGTGATGAAAAAGAGTTCTCTCTCATCCATTTTGAAAAGCTTGGTAACAGGGGCGCCTGGGTGGCTTAGTCGGTTAAGCATCCGACTTTCACTTAGGTCATGATCTCGCGGTTCGTGGGTTCGGCCCCGCGTCGGGCTCTGTGCTGACTGCCAGCTCAGAGCCTGGAGCCTGTTTCAGTCTGTGACTCCCTCTCTCTCTCTGACCCTCCCCTGCTCACGCTCTCTCTCTCTCTCTCTCTCCTAGAAATAAAAAATAAAAAAAAACAAAAAAAAAAAAAAAAAAAACAAAAAAAAAAAAAAAAAAAACCATTACAAAAGCTTGGTAACAAATTCTGGTCCAACTCCGCTAACTCATATGGATCACTACAGAGTGTAGTTTCAGCTCAATTCCCAGCTATCCTTCCTAGTGAAAGTTCAATCTTTATAATCTTTTTCTTGTTTCTATTTTAGATGCTTCAGAAGTCATTTGAAATTCTTTCTGGAATAAACAATATGTATAGCAAAGAAGGAGATGTTGCCTAAATTTCCTTTCTATTCTAAAATTAAACCTGATTTTCTTATCACTATAGGTGTTTTAGATGGAAAACTGTTACTGTAAATGGTCCAGGATGACAGACATTCCCCAAAGGTCCTTACCTGCTGTCACCCCTACCCTATCTCTACTCCATTCTTAACAAAAGATACATTATTTTGACCAATTATCACTGGTGTGCTGCCACCTATATTCAGCAACAGTTGTGTTATTTTTCAAAGACATTTTCTTTTGAGGGGTGGCTGGGTGGCTCAGTCAGTTAAGTGTCTGACTCTTGATTTCAGTTTGGGTTATGATGTGGCAGTTTGTGAGTTCAAGTCCTATGTTGGGCTCTGAGCTGACAGCTCAGAACCTGGAGCCTGCTTTGGATTTTGTGTGTGTCTCTCTGTTCCTCCCCTGTTTGCAATCTTCCTCTTTCTCTCTCTCTTTCTCTTTCAAAAATAAAGATTAAAAAAATTAAAAAAGTAAATATGTTTTATATAAATAATATTTCAGCAAAGCCTTTTAAAAAATAAATAGTTTCCTATTGCTGCCACAACAGATCACCATAAACCTAATAGCTTAAAGCAACACAAATTTGTTCATTAACAGTTCTGGAAGTCTGGAGTCTGAAAGCAATTTTACTGGGCATCTCTTTCTGCACACGCCCCTTCACACACACAAAATAAATAAACAAACAAAAAATAAATATTAAAAAATATTTTTAAGCAATCTCTACATCCAATGTGGGGCTCAAACTTACAACCCTGAGATCAAGAGTTGCATGTTCTACTGACTGAACCAGCCAGGTGCCCCAATAGTTGTGTTATTTTTAATAAAAATATATCCTTAAGTATGGGCATGAGAGATAATTTGAGGAAAATAGCATTGTTCTAAAATCAGAGTATGGTAATGATTGCACAACTCTGTAAATGTACTATACTATTTAAATATATCATTTATTAGGGCATCTGGGTGGCTCAGGTGGTTAAGCATCCAACTTTGTCTCGGGTCATGAACTCATGGTTCCTGAGTTCGAGCCCTGTGTTGGGCTCCATGCTAACATCTCAGAGCACCCTGAAGCCTGCTTCATAGTCTGTCTCTCTCTGTTCCTTCCCTGCTTGCTCTCTCTCTCTCTCTCCCTCAAAATTAAAGATTTAAATTTTTAAATAGTAAACATATCATTTATATAAATTATATTTATATAAATATAAATATAAATATAAAAGACAAAGCCTTTTAAAAATGTTTGTATTAGTTTCCTATTGCTGCCATAACAAATTCCCATAAACCTAGTAGCTTAAAGCAATGCAGATTTGTTCTTCAACACTTTTGAAGGTCAGAAGTCTGAAAGCAGTTTCACTGGGCTAAAGTCAGTGTGTCCTCAAAGATGATTCCTCTGGACAGTCTTAGGGGAGAATCCCTTTCATTCCCCTTTTCAGCATCGAGTAGCCACTTTTCCTTGGCTTGTGGCCCTGCCCTGCATCTTTAAAGTGCATCATTCTAATCTTCACTTCTAAAATCACCTTTTCTTCCCACTCTGACTCTTCAGGCCCACCTAGATAATCTAGCATCATCACTGCATCTCAAAATCCTTAACTTGACCACATCAGCAAAGTCTCTTTTTCCAAATTAGGTAACATTTACAAGTTCTGGGAATTAAGACACTTTAGGAAGGCCATTATTAAGTCTACCACAATGTCTTAAGTGCAAATATTCACAACATACAAAAAAACATAATTTTCTAGATGAGACAAAAGCAGATGTAGATAAAGGTAATCAATTATACAAAGTGATAGAACATATTCAATAACAGCAGAGTGCAAGCCACTTAACAAGGTCTATAGTACCACACCATAGGTAACAAGGAAATACAAAGGTCAGTTCATATTATATATTGAGGATGGCATAAAAACATAATCCAGTAACAATGAGAGTGTTTACAATATACTCCCTGTTCTCTATTTTATCTAAGCCTATCAGATTAGCAGAAGCACAAGAATATGTGTTTCTAAATATTCCAAGAATTTAGGAAATTAATGGAACAACAACAAAAAAGTATATGCTTAAAAATCAACACGGTGCCTGGGTGACTCAAATGGTTAAGCGTCTGACTTCAGTTCAGGTCATGATCTCAGGGTTCATGAGTTCAAACCCCACATGGGGCTCTGTGCTGGCGGCTCAGAGCCTGGAACCTACTTCTGATTCTGTGTCTCCCTCTCACTCTGTCCCTCCCTGCTCACACTCTGTCTCTCAAAAATCAATATACATTCATTTTTTTAAAATCATAACTCACAGCAAGTGAAAAGGAAGAGAAAAAAGACAAATACCAGAGCACCAGAGGAAATGGTGGATAAAAGTACTGATACTTTTGTATATTTAAAATCCAAATGTAGGTAAGCTATCAGATGTAACTGATGAGTCTCAAACTATAATTATGTTCTTTATAATGCTTTAAAATTAGAGCAGGTCATTAAGACACTCTCCTTCCGTGAGTCCCTCAAGGAACAACAAGTACTTTGTTAGTTTCTGCCAGTCAATGTTCTTCAAGAGTGAACCATTTCAAGACAAGCTTTTTAATTTGGGGAGAATGAACCAAATAAAAAGCCTACATTAAGTCCTCTGGCTCCCAAGCCCTCCCATAAATAAATAAACAAACAACAGCAGAACAACAAAGACAAAAATATAATTAATCATGTATCGTGGCTCATCTGACCAAAACTTTTATGTCTAGTTTGATAACACTCCAGTTTGACATTTTCCTTTTTGGCATGTTGAAATTCCTTTATTTCAAGCAAGCCTGTCCCACAGCATCCATCTAATAGAGAGGAAAAATGGATCTTGTTATCCATACGACCACCTTGAGGGCACACTGCAGCTTGCGGAGCACATGGTGGTACTTACGGTGTCAATAACAATGTCTAAATAACACAAGTTTTAATCGCAGTCATCTTTTATCGACATCGTTGCTCCCTGGGCTCTGTTTAATTCAATCACATTGAAATGTGCTGTCCTGATTTTCATGAATTAGGGCAAAGTCACCCTTACTCACCATCTGAAGTCTCAGATGTTCCTTCCCACCCAGTAATGAAAATGAAAATTATTTTCCTTGGCAACTCAGATGGTATTCTGGTTAATTATGTGGATGTAATTCTTAGATTATTTGCATATTTTATGGCTGGAAAGCCCTCTACTTTATTTCAGGCTCTATTTTTTTTTCAAATTTCTTAAAATATGATTTCTTTAGTTTACTTTGTGTTATTTTATTGTATTTTAAGAACTTATTAAATTTTCCTGAAATTATTTTTGCAATTAGGCAGGCTCATATATATATTTAGAATATACATTCTAGCTTTTTATTAATTTTACCTTATTTATAAGTGGTGCCCATAATCCAAATATGATGTGCCTCCAAAACTTTTATGTCCATAAAGGGACAACTTATAAAATAGAAGCTAAAAATTATAAAAACATAAATAATTGGATTACATCTCTTTTGAAACTTTTAGTGGACGGCTCCAAAACTACATTGAATTTAGCAGTAGATATGTACTGCTTGCCTCCAAAGAAACAAAAGCAAAATCAAAAACAAACAAAAAAAAAATACAGAGATACATTATTGGCAAAATGATTATATATTATAGTTAATAAAAAATTAAATCTATGTTTAGAAAATATGAATTAAATGGATTCTTTTGAGTGGACATGTTATCAAATTGGATATGTTTTAACAAACATGTTGACTGGCTTACAGGGGTGGATATACTATGATGAATGGACATAATAGATTTCTAATTTTTAAGGTAATTTCTTTTTAATGAGAGGCTGTACACCTGTGCAGTTGGTCAGTGGTCAGTAGCAGGGACTTCAGATGGTAAGCCTCAAAAAAACAAAATCTTTTCACACTATTTCAGTTTCCCAATTAAAAAATCCCCTAGCATGGCTATAATGTCTTATATCTGCCATTTATTGAATATGCAACAATTTGTATGGGCTTAACATGTATAATTTCACTTAATAATTTTAATAATCCTGAGGACAGTCATTATTGGAAACCTTTGGAGAAGAGGAGTTTATAGTCTGCATAATAACTATGGTTGAACCCCAGACAGAATTAGAACTAAAGTCTAGGTCTGATGACCTTAGTTTTTATACTGTGCTTCCAGAATCTGAAGAAAATAACAAATCAGACTGTTGTTTCAATAGAGTCTAAGTGGCTTTATATGATACTACTTACTTCTTATAGAGTAAGAGATGACAGAAGCTCGGGTTTATATCTCCTGCATCAGGACAGGCCTGCAGGGCTAACAGTTTTTTAAAGGTGCTAGTAATTGAATGTTTGCTGTCCATAGCAAACATGTAGGGGATGAAGAAGAAAACAAAGAAAAATAAGTTACATATGTTATATCTGAGTCTGTGTGATGATAACTGACTTTAACACAGCTACACAGTCATCTTTAGTTATCTTTCTCTTAAATGTTAAAGAAACAGAATGGTATTGAAAAAACAATCTTCATTGATTTTATAATCTCCTGTTAGCAAGTTTCTCTTGGGACAAGGATAGAGCAGTTCACTTCACTGCTGTAGGTTTCCTAACACATAAAATGACTGTGGCTTTTGGGATGTTGAACTCTTTAGGTTTAAAATTTAATGACTTGATCAGACTTCTGATTACAGAAAGATGGAGTGGACGTATGTTTTCCTATTTCTCCCACTGAGCACACCTAAAGATTCTAAGCATTATAAGCATTATATAAAATGAACATAGAAGACCCTTGAAAGGTAGAGAGAAAAAGACAGCTAGACTAAGGACATCAGGACTCAGGAATGATACAGTGATGTGTGCTCTGTGTTCTAGATTTTCTTTTAGCCTCATATATCCTAGACTGAAGCAGAAAAAGCTGGTGTCCAAGAAATGCCAATGGGTACAGAGAAAGCCCAACAAACATACATGCTCTTTATCCAAAGTGCCTTTAAGTGTCAGCTAAGACAGAAAATAGTAGATGATAAGTGTCTGTATTTCAACAAAACAACAAAGAAGGAAGGAAGGAAGGAAGGAAGGAAGGAAGGAAGGAAGGAAGGAAGGAAGGAAGAAAGAGAAAGAAAGAAAGAAAGAAAGAAAGAAAGAAAGAAAGAAAGAAAGAAAGAAAGAAAGAAAGAAAGAAAGGAGGAAGGAAGGAAGGAAACTATTGCCTTAGCTCACTCATGCCAGAAGAGATCAAGTGGAGTCTCAGAAGTTCTACCCTTGTCAGGCTGTAGCCAAGTGCCTCGACCATCCTGTCAGACTTTTGGGTCAGAAATGACCAGTTGGGGACTGGGATTTTATCCTTGCTGATGGTAATGAAGTCAACCTCCACTCCAACCACAGCCTAAGTGAAGACCACTGCAATTTTAGAACTGAAAAACAACAAAAAAACAATGGATGGGCTCGACAGCAGAATGGAGAAGGCAGAGGAAAGAATCAGTGAAGCGGAACACAGAATAATTATAATGATGCTATCTACAAAGCACAGAGAAAATCGACGAAAATAATAATAATAATGATAAGAAGAAGAAGAAGAAGAAGAAGAAGAAGAAGAAGAAGAAGAAGAAGAAGAACCACCACCTCGTGGTCCTATGAGACTATAATAAAGTATCTAACACTCATGTCACTTGAGTTCCAGAAAGAGAAGAGAAAAACGGTGGAGCTAGAAAGGTGCTTAAAAAAATAAAAGACTAAAATATTACCTACATTTGTAAAAAATATATAAACCTATAGACTCACTAAGCTGAATGACCTCCAAGATAAACTCAAATAAATCCACATAAAATACAGCATAGCCAAGCTTCTGACAACTAAAAGCAAAGGAAAAAAGTCTCATAATCATCAAGAGAGAAATGATAGCTTATCTACAAGAAAAAACTAAGATGAATCAAGTAGAGTTCTCATCAGAAACCATGAAGGGCAGAAAACTTTTTGAGTATTGGCGGAAAAGAACAATCAGCTGAGAATTCTATACCCAGTAAATTATATCCCAGGAATTGCAGAGAAAAAAACATATTTTTAACCAAAATTGTTAGATGAAGGCAAATGAAGAGAATTTATCATCAGTGACGTATCCTCAAATGGTTAAAGGAAGACTTAAACCAGAAAAGAAATGATATAACAAGGAGTCTTTGAACATCAGGAGGAAGAGCAACAATAGAAAGATAAAAGTGTGTGAAAATATGTTACATTTGCCTTTTCCTTATTAGTGTTCTAAATTACCTTTGATGGTTGAAGCAGAAATTATATCATTGTCTGGAGTGGTTCTACTTACAGAGGAGGAAATATTTAAGATAATTATATTATAAATGAAGGAAACTAGAGGGATATTTAAACTGAATGACATTAAACATTTCATTTAAACTAGTAAATGTCATGCCAGTAGATTGTGATAAGCTATGGATAGATAATGTGATATCCAGAGCAACCAATAAAAAGCTATATGAAAAGATGCACTTAAAAACACTATACATGTCAGAGTAAAATTCTAAAATATTTTCAAGTAACTCTAGAAAGACAAGAAATGAAAGAAAAGAGAAGAAAAGGAGAACAAACAACAAAAATAAAATAGTAGCCCTAATATGTTAATAGTATCAATAGCTGTGTTAAATGTAAATTATCTAAGTACACTGATTAAAACAGTGAGATTGGCAAAGTGGATTTGAAAACATAATGTGTGTGCTATAGGAAATTCATTTCATATATAATGATTTAGATTGTTCTCATTTAAAAAGATGGAAAAATACATCATGTAAACATTAATTGATTTTAAAAGGTGAGAGCTATATTAATTACCATGTGGAAGACTTTATAGCAAATAAAATTACAAAAACAGAGAAAGAGAATGCATAGTGATTGAAGGATAAATTCAACAAGAACGCACAGTTATCTTAAATTTGTATTCAATAAAAAAACAGGTTGCAAAAATATATGAAGCAAAATCTGATAGAGCTAAAAGAGAAATAGAAAAACCCATAATTAATGCTATGATATTCAATACTCCTTTCTCAACAACTTATAGAAAATCTGAATGTAAAATCAGCAAGGTTATAAAACTCAGCACCAACAAGCAATAGTATCTAACTGGTATGTATAACATTGTAAAACACAAATACTTGCATATTCTGGTCCATAAAATTAACCTTACTCACTTTAAAATTGTTAAAATCTTACAGAGTGGGCTTTTTGAGTGGAATCAGACTAGAAATCAATAATAAAGTAGCATACAAATCTCCAAACAAATATAAACAAAATAACACACTTCCAAATAATCTATGGACTAACAGGAAACTTTCAAGGGAAATAACAAAATATATTGAACAAATTTGAAATGAAAATGCAACATATTAAAACTTGTTAGAAACATCTAAAGCATTGCTGTGAGGGAAATTTACAGCACTCAATTGTCGGAGGCCGCGCCGGCTCCGACAGGTCCAGGGGTCCCTGAAGGATGGACGGTGTCGGCAAAAGAGAATGAGAGAGCCCCGAGATCCTTTCTGATCACCAGTCAGGCATCTCCGTCCTGTTGGTTTTGGTGTCTTTATTTATAGGTCAAATGTTAACATGGCATCAGGAAATGGAATGTTTACAATGGATAGCTCTTTGTGATGAGGTGTTTTTGGAAAATGTACAGAAACAGGTTTTACAGAAGTCTTCTTGCAGAACTGCCCCAATTACAGTGAGGTTGAGTAACTAAGAAAATAACAAGGTGTTCACATTATAATAACACTAAGGTTAAGTCATAGGTTTGTAGATACTCTTATCCATCCTCATCACAGCTGCCAGGGTAAGGGAAGGGGTTTGTGGAAAGTAGGTCATAGGGCAGGGGCTGCTATACACCATCAGTTAGCAAAGGCATATGTACTAACTTATGTTCTGCCCTTATCTGTTCTTTTCTCTGAGTTAGGCTCTTTGTCTCTGGGCAAGACTTGATTTTCC
The DNA here is from genome assembly GCF_003009895.1 of Hyaena hyaena. NCBI lineage: Eukaryota > Metazoa > Chordata > Mammalia > Carnivora > Hyaenidae > Hyaena > Hyaena hyaena. The sequence continues at coordinate 1,446,766 of NW_024081105.1, read as the reverse complement.
AGTTATATGCTTTATTGCACCAGAGAGCCAACCATACCTTTAAAGAGTTTAGCTTATTTCCCAATATGTAGAATAGCCTCTACGAGTGCATTTACCTTTGTGTCTGCTTTTATGATTCTTGAATAGCTAGGGCATGAAAGACATTTTTGGTTAGTTGATTTACATGTTGAGCTGTATGAACCTCTTCTAACTAAGAGGTTAGTAACTAACTAACCGTTCTAACTTCTAACTAACCGTTGTGTGGACTAACACAACAGTAGAAACAGAATTGTACATGTAAAGGTCAATCTTTTATGACTAGGGGTCATTAGCCTGTTCATAGCTCAAGGGAAAGTATGGAGGGAAACAGGACCTTCTGGAGACACGATGTCTGTTCCCATAATTGAAAGAAGAAGTTCCCACAATAAGTTCTTTCACAAGGTGCAATCATCATACCAGGGCCGGAATAAGGGGACAAGTCACTCCCGATATTGATCAACAAGGTACCCTAGGGGTCGGTGCTCAAGCAGAAATAATTGAGTGGGGGTGGATATCGGTCGTCATCTGATTGGCAAGAGACTGTGCAAACTTGCTTTAACCTCACCAGGAGTTTTCTCGACTAGTGGGCTCAGAATGGCTCCCAACACTAAATAAATATATTAGAAGATGAAAATTTTCAGATTGATCATCTAAACTCTTGCCTTAAAAACTAGAGAGTATAAATTTAAAACCAAGCAGAAGGAAAGATATAATATGAACAAACACAGAAATCAATGAAATTGAAAACAGAATCCATATAGAAATAAATGTAGCAAGAATGGATTCTTTGAAACATTCAAATGGCTGGCAAACTTCTGGAAAAAACTGACAAAGGAAAAATAAAGAAAGGACACAATTATCAATTTCATGAGTGAAAATGGGATATCATATCAGAACTTGCAGTCATCAAAATGATGAGCAAATGTTATGAACAATGCTAACTTAATACATTTGAAAACTCAGATGAAATAGACCACTTCCTTGAAAAACACAATTTACAACTTATCCAATATGAGATAACTTGAGTAGCCCTCTAAATTTCTAAGGAAATTGAATGTATCATTAACTCTTTCCTCCAGCAGAAGTTTCCAGGACCAGGTAGTTTCAGTGAAGAAATTTTAAAACTGTGAAGTTAATGCTAATTCCCGTCTCATTAGGGAATGTAAATGTAAATAATAACAAGTTATCACTATACACCCATCAGAACAGGGAACAGTTATTCAGTGGGTATGAAGTTACAGTTACACAAGATGAATAAGACCTAGATAGTTTCTGTGCAACCCGGTGTCAATAGTAACATAGTTAACAATATAGTGTTGTTCACTAAAATAACTTGTTATGAGAGTAGATCTCATGCCAAATGTTCTTATCAAAAGAAAGAAAAGTGGAGGGTGGGACAATGGGAAACCTTGGCTTTGGTGATGGTATCACAGATATGTATCCCTATGCCCAAACTCATCAAAACTCATACATTAAATATGTGCAATTTGCTATATAACTCATTAAAGCTGAAATATAAAATTATATACATTAAAATAAATGTATTAATTGCACAAATTTTTGGCAAGGTTCCCAAGAAACAGATCACTTAAACATTGGCTGATGTGAACGTAAAATGGTACAGCCAATCTGGAAAACATTTTGGTGGTTTCTTAAAAAACAAAACTGAACATGAAACTATCACATGACCTAAACACTGGACATTATTCTAGAGAAAGAAAAACATGTTAAACAAAAACCTGTCAAGAGCATTCACAGCGGCTCAGTGTATAATTGCCAAAAATCCAGATGCTCTAACACAGATGAATTACGAAACATAATGAAGTACATTCATATCATAGAATATTAAACAGCAAATACAAAGGAACAAACTATTGATGCCTGCCACAACTTAGGTGGATCTCCAGAGACTTATGCTGAGTGAAAAAACAAACAAACAAAAAACAACCAATTCCAAAAGCTTATGTATTTAAGAGTCCATTTATATAATGATCTTCAAATTTTGAATGACAAAATTTTTTAAAAATGTTTTTATTTATTTCTGAAACAGAGAGAGACACAATGTGAGCAGGGTAGGGTTAGAGAGAGGGAGATACAGAATCTGAGCTGTCAGCACAGAGCCTGACACCGGGCTCGAACCCACGAACCGTGAGATCATGACCTGAGCCGAAGTTGGAGGCTTAACCGACTGAGCTGCCCAGGTGCCCCAAGAATGACAAAATTTTTGAAATGGAAAACAGATTAGTAGTTCTAGGGCTGGCAGGGGCGGGGGGGCAGCGAGAGGCAGGTAAGAGGTGACAATGTCCATAAAAGGGCATCATGAGGGATGCTGGAAATTATAGAAATGTTCCATACCTTGTCAGTCTCAAAATACTTTGTCACAGTGTTTTGTAGTTTTGCAAGATGTCAGAGGAAACTGGATAAAAGACTCATGAAACCTATTATGTCTTACAACAGAATGTGAACCAACAATTATCTTGACATAAAGCTATTATTTTAAAAAGTTACATGAATCTAGGAAATCAGAATTAAAAAAAAAAAATAAATGTACCTTCGGAGCATCTGGATGGCTCAGTCAGTTAAGCCTCTGACAGTGGCTCAGGTCATGATCTCATGGTTCTTGAGTTTGAGCCCCACCACTAGGCTCTATACTGAGAGCTCAGAGCCTGGAGCCTGCTTCTTCAAATTCTGTGACTCTCTCTCTGCCCGTGCCCCCCTCCTCACACTCTGCCTCTCTCTCAAAAATAAACATGAAAAAACAGTTCTAAAAAATAAAATAATCATAAATGTACTTCATTTTCTGTTTTTCTTACTGTATTCTCCTATTTATTCATTAATATATTCAGTCATTATTATTCATTAATGCATGTGTTCTTATGCATTTGGCTTTTCTTTTCACTCTACTTATGGGTTTATGAACTAAAAAGGAGATTTTGTGAAATCATTCATTTGATTTTTTTCATTCTGCCTTATTTTGCATTTGGAATGCTGCAAGTATACCAAACTAATAATAATAATAATATATTTATATATGATATACTGTCAAGTTAGGGGGAATTCTCCATTCTTTGTAAATCAGTTGTTTTCTGCTTTCTAGAAACACCAATATAACTTTTCTGTCTCCATACATATATTCAACAGATCTTCACAGGGCACGTACTTTGGGGCATTTGCTATTCCAAATACTAAACAATCTAGTGGTGAAATAAAGCCTCTTTCTCTCATCTTCAGGGCATGGGTGTAGAGGTAGACAGATCAACACATAACACATTAATAAATGTAACTAGAATATATTTACAAGTGCTGCAGAGATACATTCTATATTCCTCTTAGAACACTTCTCCTTTGGGTCATCCTGTCTCCTAGGACAATGTTTGTTGGTGCCCTTGTTATTGTAGGCTGCAGAGCATGTGGGGTGTGACTGTGCATGGAATCAGAATCCCAGGCCTCCACTTACTACACGCTAATGGCACCCTAGCCCTGCTGTGACAAGAAAAACTGGTTACAGATTTTGCCAAATGTCTCCCGGCTTCTGGAGAGAAGTATCTTGGGCAGGAGGAAGACTATGGATGCAAAATATTTCCTGAAAGACCCCAGTGGTTTTTGTCTCAGGTCAGCTCCAGGTGGGTATTAAAACTTTTTATCAAGATAGTAAGTTCTGAAGTTAGCCTTTGTGGAGAGAGAAAGTTCAATGTTTTTCTAAATATCTTGTCTGAAGTCAAATTAAAAAGAAAAGCATGGGGCGCCTGGGTGGCTCAGTCAGTTAAGTGTCCGACTTAAGCTCAGGTCATGATCTCACGGTTCTTGGGCTTGAGCCCCGCGTCAGGCTCTGTGCTGACAGCTCAGCCTGTTTTGGATTCTGTGTCTCCCTCTCTCTCTGCCCTTCCCCCACTCATGCTCTGTCTCTCTCTGTCTCAAAAATAAATAAAGTCTAAAAATTTTTTTAAAAAGCAAAAGCAGAAAATAAAATCATGGAGGGTATATATGAATCTTTAAAATAATTCTGATATCAACTCTGGTCGGATGAATGACCCGGGAGGCTTTTTGACCAGAGTGACATTACATGAATTAAGGTAACCAACTCATCCTGGTTTTCCTAGAACTTTCTCAGTTCTCTCCCTGAAAGTCTTAGTTTCTATGAACACTCTTAACCTCAGAGAAGCCAAACGACTGATCAGGCTACTTAAGTTTTATTTTAACATGATCACTCTGCTTTAGGAAAAGTATATGATGGGTGGGTGTTGATGGCAGAAAGTTTATGATATTAGGACACTATGGCAATAATCAATTCAAGAGATGAAGCTGTTTACTAGGTGCTGTTTTGTTCTACTTTGGATATATTAAGAGATGTATATTACACATCAAACTTGCAGTGTCCATAGACAATGTGTATAAATCTGGAGCTAAACAGCCTGGACATGAACTCGGAGTGATGGTGATATGGGATGAATTGGGTACCTCAAAAATGGATATGTGGAAGTCCCAACTCCCAGTCCATTAGGCAGGACACTAGTCTAATATGGATGAGTTATGATGCCCTTACAAGAAGAGAAAGAGATAGCGTGGGTAGGTGGGCAGAGAGAAAAGACCATGTGAGGCACAGTGGGAAGGCAGCCATCTCTAAACATTGATCCAGGACTCCCTGCCTCCAACCTGTAAGAAACTAAGTTTCTGTTCTTTAAAGTACTACATCTGTGGTGTTGTGTTATGCACGTCCTAGCAGACTAATACATACGTATTAGTCGCTATCCCATCTAAGAGTTTGTAGCTATAGGAGTATTGGTGAAGGGACTCCAAAATGTAAAGGTTGAGAAAAGGGCAATAGGTTATCCCAGAGGATAAGACGTTTACAACTGATGAGATGGAATAGAGACCTAGAGAATGCAGATACCCTTCCGAAAAAAAAAAAAAAGTAAAGAAAGATCATAAACATAAGTGGTCACTGAGCTCAGTGGGATTAAATGAGAGGGTTTTTAAAAAATTTTTAATTTAAGAAGGAAAATATTAAAAAAAAGAAAAATATTAATTTTGCAGTATGTTTGTATACAATATGTTTGAGTCCTTGAGTGGATGAAAGCAGGCATCTCTGGGTTAATATTTTATATAAGAGGAAAAATCATTTACCCCCTTATCAGAGTAGAAAAAAACAGCATATGCAGAGTTTAGATTGATGAGGCTGTATTTACATGGTTTTTGATTTACTTAATAAGAAATGAAAGGAAGAAGGAATGAAGCTTATGGAGATTTTAAGTTAGAAGATGTCATCTCTGAAAGTGAATTTATTACCCATATTATTTGCACCTTTTAATTGAAAATTAAATCTTTATCCACTATATATATGTATTTATGTATTAATGTATATATACACACATACATTTGTATATACATATATGTATATATAATGTATATATAAACATAGACATTTATGCATATATACACATATACATATATTTATACACACATATAAAGAAATAGTATTATAACCACAAATACCAAGAAGAGAAAGTCGTAGAATATCATATATTTGTAGTGCTTGTTGAGCTTTATGTAATCTGGATAAGTACTCTGCATAATGCTGGTTGTCTTTTTACTTTACAAGAATATAAAATGAGAATTTTTTAAAGTTTATTTATTTACTTTGAGAGACAGAGAGCATGCATGGGGCAGAGACAGAGAGAGAGGGAGAGGGAGAGAATCCCAAGCAGGCTCCATGATGAAAGCGCCGAGCCTTGTGTGGGGCTCAAACTCATGAACTGTGAGATCATGACCTGAGGGGAAACCAAGAGTCACATGCTTAACTGATTAAGACCCAGGTGCTCCAGAATGAGAAATTTTTATATACAGCTACCCCGCACCATTTGAAAGTAGAATGTTCCTATTAAACTTTTTTTTTTAATGTTTATTTATTTAGCTTGAGAGAGAGCATGTGCAAGCAAAGGAGGGACAGAGAGAGAGGGAGAAAAAGAATCTCAAATAGGCTCTGCCCTGTCAGCAGAGAGCTGGACATGGGGTTTGATCACACAAACTGAGATTATGACCAGAGCCAAAATCAAGGATGCTTAACCGACCTAGCCATCCAGGTTCCCCTCTGTGAAACGTTTTGTAAACTAAAATAGGGTAATGCAAAGAAGCGACTGCCATTAGCTTACATTAATGGAACATTTTTTGAACTTTCCCAGACCCCCAAAATTACCTTTTTTAGCCTTTTCTGATACCTTAGGACACATCATAGGAATGCATGGGCAAAATATACCTAGATAAATCTCACCTACATACACCCTTCAAACCACAGTGGCTTGATACGGAGATGCTGAGTGTAGTTCCCTAGGAGGGACCTGAATGGCATCACCCTCGCACTCAGGGTGTACGGCGCCTCTATAAAGCTTCCCTGCAAAACAAAAGCTGGATCCTACCTTTGCTTTATCACCTTCTTTTGTAAAAGTAAAACTCTTCTTTGAATTTCTTTTGGTCAGTGAAAACAAGTATTAATGTAGGTCTTTGGTAAGAGCGAGTGTCTTAAGGCAAACTTTTGACAAGTGGAGGAGACCTGTATATTATTTAAAAGTACCTACTTTGTACCTTGTAGCCGAAGGATAATAAGCATTTGGGCGGTACATAACCCTTGCCCATGCAACCAATAGTGCTAACATCATTACAATGCAATTAATGGTACAATATGTCCCCATGCAAAGTGGCCAGATGCAAATTTAGATTTTGTGTCTATGCATAACATGAAGAGGATACTTAAGACAGCTGTGACTGGCACCAGTGTGTTGACACACAGCAAAACTCACTTTCAGTCAGTGTGTTTGGTCTAGACCTGCACTTCCATTTTTAAGCCTCATCATCATCCAAAAAACTAAGGCGAATGTTGCATTTTCTGAACCTGTCCTTACCAGTTCCTCATTTTTCCATCTTAATTTACTAAGTCCAGAATACCTTAATAGAGAAGAATTGTTTCGGTTGCTTGGAGAAAATTAAAGGACTGAAATTGTCTTTATTTTGAAAACAATCAGGAGAATAACTTCTACGGGCCACGCGGACTTGTCAAATCAAGTCACTTTAGAAACCAGTCCTCATGTGTTTAGGTCTCATTAGCCAGTGGGAACAAAGGAATTCTTGTTAATTTGTGCGTACAGCTACTTTTGATTCCGGTGTTTCACGGTCTACAGAGATATCACACGGCACTGATAAACCTAGCCAATTTGCCTTTTGCACGCTGCCTCCTGCAAAGGCTAGCAAGCTGCCTGTGCTGACCTACTGTTCAGGAATGTGTGCACATTGTTGCATCAAACTGTCAGCTCAGAATCAAAGTTCATTATCCCATGTGAAATGTACAGGGGGAGGTTCTCTTAGTCCTGCTATATGAGTATCACTTATCAAAGTTCCATTTGAAGATTGCACGACCTCCAACGTATTACAGTTTTTTCCTTCTCCAGTGAATGCTCGCAAAAGTTTAATGTGCATGGATTGAGGCAATTCAAGTAATAGGCTTCAAACTGGACCCGCAGCTATTGTCCTCTCAGCCTTCAGGCCATTAGTGGCTATGTCAGATTTGATTCTTAGGGTAGATTTTCTTCCTGGGGACCAGCAAGGCCAAACTTTACCAGGGTTCCCTTTCAGTTTTCCCTGCTTGTCCATACATACATGCTTCTATAGGTACATCTTTATGTGCACAGACGTATTTCTCAAATGTTGAAACTATTTTAATTATTTACACATGTATAAATATATACATATATACATTTTATATAGGTAAATCAATCATAAAAATATATATCCAACAGGAAAAAAAGCTGATGATGGTTTTATATATCAGTTATAAAATTACATATACATATATATGTGACAAATATGTCAACTTAGATGTCTCTGCTCTGGGGGAAAATCTATTTTGAGGGGGCCTAGAAAAATACAAGATCATTTATGACAATGTTATGTACTAATTCCCCATAACCTCAGTTTTCAGAAGAAAACAGACATTTCATCACACACCCAATCTGTGTTATGCAGGAAAAGAAACATCAGAACAATTTAGTTAGAGTTGAAGCAAATCAGGAAATATTTTAGAGATGCTAATTAAGCACTATGAGTTAGAAGGATAAGTAATATATGGGTGTCCCAATTATATGAATTAGAACAAAAATAGAATGAAATGATACTCTAGAAACAGGAGACGATGATGAGTGGAATATATAAGAAGCAAAAATTCACAAGAAAGCTAGGATGTCAACCTCTCTTACTACTTTTTAGGAAGGAGGACTTTGTCAAATACCACAAAATCCTTTATGAAAGGATAAAAGACAAAAGACTTTATACAGATACTAGTAGCAATCTGTGCACATTTAGTTTTCTTCTATCTGGAATGGTAAACTTCTTAGCTTATAAGAATATAGATGGAGTATAGACTTGTCCAATCACTATGGTTGTGCACCTGAAACTAATGTCACATTCTATGTCAGCTATACTTCCATTAAAATATATATAGTTGGGTTTACAGGACTCCTGTGTTGCAAAAGTGTTGTGATAACTGAGAGTATGATGGTAGATCAGAAGAACCAAATAAAATCATAAATTTAATTATGGAAATGGAAATTACTAGAAACTTGTGATTCAGCTAATAAAATGTTCTTCAGACATGTATAAACTAGATTTCTAAATCTTCCATTTTAATTTTTATTTCATACTAAAGCAAAGGGCATATGATCTAAACTAATAAAACATCACTCTTTCATTATGATCATTTTATATTTCCTGCAGAGGTAGGGACAGAGAGAAGAAGGAGGAGGAGAAAAAGAAGAGAAGAGGAGGAGGAGGGAAAAGGAGATTGAGACATACTGAGGCTTACATTTATTGAGCAGTGGGTAGATATTGGGGATGTAATATTCATAAGTCTTCTACCTTAAACTAAAGCAACTCCTTCAGAACAAAAGCCACTTTGATCCTCCCTTATTCTGAGCAAGGAGGAAGGGTTAAGACTTGTTTTCCATGATCAGTTTCTGACATGCGACCTAAAAACGTGGAAAAGTGAGAAAAAATAGGAAGTACAATAAATACAATAAATTGATGCCTAAGAAGAGAACCAGAAAACATAATACAGAGAAGTGTAGAAATTAGCTCTAAGTGACTTTATGTTTGAGGTAGAGGAGATATAAAATTAATATATATTTTTTAAATAATTAAGAGAGGCTATATATCAATGTCACTTTGTTTTTTTTTAATGTTTATTTATTTTTTTGAGAGAAAAAGAGTGCACGCACATTGCATGTGCATGTGCAGGGGAGGGGCAGGGAGAGAAGGAGACGGAGGGCCCAAGGCAGGCTCTGCGCTGACACAGAGAGCCCAGTGCAGGGCTTAAACCAACGAACTGTGAGATCACGACCTGAGCCAAAGTCAGAAGCTTAACCAATTGAACCACCCAAGTGCCCTTCAAAGTCACTTTATTTGATGACCTTGAGATGGGAAAATTGCAAAGGGGTTGTCCAATTTATGCAGCAGGTGTTTTCAAATATGTAAATTCATTGTTTTAAAAATGGAATGCTTTTTTCTATTTAAAATATTTCAATACAGCATTTTATAAAATGAAGATCCCAAGTTTTTATTTATCAATTAGAATTATCATATATTGAATCTTCTTAAAGCAGAGCATACCTAGGTAAAATGCAAACAAACAAACAACAAACAAGTAAAATCCCAGGAATCAAATCTCTGAATTTATTTACCGAGGATATGTGTACTTAGTATTTGATGCTGCATCAGAAAGAGATTTAAGGTCCAACATTTTACATGAGATCTTTGACTTTTCTCCCAGTATTAATTAGCTAAGCTAAATTTACAGCCTCTGGGGCTTTGAACAGCAAAGGGCTGTTTCCTGCTTACAGCTCATGTCCATCATTGGTCACTCTCTTCATCCCGGGTTCCTGCTGGAAGAGCCCCTTGTGAAGATGTTGTAAGTCTATCACTCTTTAATGGAGGGTCAAAACATATTTTGAATAATAGTAGTGCCGTGTATCACAGCCCAACTGTACAGTAATTTCCCAGAAGGCAAGGACATTATTTCAGACCCTTATGTGCTGCTCCGTGCTAGCTTGCACAAAATAAGTAGTAAATACATGTGAACTAAAGGTTCATAATAAAATAACCCTCATTCTATGAAACTGTAATTTTAGAAAAAAGGGCCATACAACTGATAGGAGACAAGAAGAAAATTATTGTCTTATATAACAATAAGTTGAATACTAAAGGCATCACTACCTTGCACGTTTATATTTCAGTAGCATTTTGGTGGTGGGTAGGGTGAGTTAATTTTTAACTTTATTTTATTTTTTTAGTAGCTCAGTGTAGCCCTTTTATTCTCATATCTCTCCTGCTCTAGAATAGCAAGCAGCAAACTATTTTTAAAGCAAGCATAGGTTAAGTTCAAAATAAGAAAATCCTCCTGATGATGATGGGACAGACGAAGAACAGAGGGAGCTAAATTTCAGATCAAAAGCTGTGTCTCCAGTTCTGACAGAACAATCAGTCCTTGACTTTTACCCAGTAAGCAAATTCGATATGCATTTCATAAATAGCAAATAAATGGGCAACCTCAGAATATCATTTTAATGAGTGTGATTTTCCTGACTGCAACCACACATTCTGTATTCACTGAAGCTTCCTGTGTAGGATGCGAGTGAGGAAAACTTAAAAAGCACTTAAAAACCATAGCAGACAGTGAAAAGTAAAAAGGCCATTTAGGTTTGCTGAAAGAGAAGCATAACAATATGCCTTCAAAAGATTCTCCAAGGCGTTAGCTTAGGATTCTTCTCATGAAGTTGAGGCCACACTTTAAAGGAAAATATTATCAGGAGCAGGATAAAGAAAGATCCTTTTAAAAAAATACTTAAAGTTTCATAAATGTATTTGGGCTTAAAAATATAAATGGTAATCTGCTTTGATTTAATGTTATTTGTGAATGCATGAAATAATACTCTGAAGGTTAGGACCCTGGAAATGTTTTAGATCATTATTTTCTCTGCTCAGTCTGGTCCAGTTCCAAATACCTGGTGGGAACTCAATATATATGAATTGATGACGATGATGATGATAACTTCCCTGAGACGCACTCAGTTTGAAAAATCTGTTATTAAGCGCACATCCATTTTAACTTTGAATTTGTCTTTCTGAAGAACTTGAAGTCAGATTTATTTCGGTTTTGTCTCTGCTCTCCTATTTTGATGAGAAGCTAAACTGCAGACACAGACTTTTTATATTGATGATGCGGGATTTATTAGGCTCATTCACTGGTCAGGTTACTGAGCTATCTTTTTTCATGTCACCCACCACATTCTGGGGCAATGAGCCCTTGTACAACTACAAACTCAATTATAGCATAAATTAATATTTTATACATTAAATTTCATAAGTTATACTTGGTTGAACAGAATAACTGAATTAAAATATGATTTATAATTAAATCCTTATCAATCACACTAAGAGTGCAACCGATCTGTACATTTAGTCTTCAGTTCTCATTTAAAATTGTGAAGTGACTTGTCAGGTAATAGGAGTAATCAGTTTTAGGCAAGAGACAATTGCTTGCTGTGATACAGCCGCATTTGTAATTGATCAGCGACGGCAGGATGATTTATCATTCATGAGATGTGTATCACTTCAGGAAGCTTAACTAATACAGTGGAGCATTCAGCCTCAAATTTATAAACATTTCAGAATTAGAACAGTTCCATACTCATAAGAAATGTTTCATGTTTCTTCCCTCTAAAAAATATAGAAATTAAACTAGATATACTTTCAATCAACATATGATTCAAAGTGTTACAATTAAAATTATATTAAATACAAATGTTTAAGTAGTTATTTTGTTACTCTCATAAAATAGATTTGAAAACCACTCATGATATGCAAAAGACATCACCATGAGCTATGTTAGAGAAAGATTACCTATTTAAATAAACTTTAACATTTTTCAATTAGGGCTTTTATTTTAGAGCAGTTTTAGGTTCACTAACACTGACTTTTTCATAACAACAACAAAAAAAATTAACTAAGTTTGATCTATTGGCCATTGACTATAAATACTCATTTATTTTCAGAAATCCAAATAGAAGATATACATTTTATGTTTATTGGCATAAGTTACTTAATGTGAACCATGGAAAATAATGGTAAGTCTTTAAATTTGAAATGGGTTTCTACAGAAAGAATCAAGAAACATATCTCCATCTGACTGGTGGTCTGTATGTCTAACATCTAGAAGAGGCAGAAAATAAAGAAATAATGAAATACAATTAAAATAAGAAGACAGGGAATTACATCACAGTCAATACAAGATTCAGTGTTGGTTTGTTTTTTGCTTTAAATTGTGGAAAGGAGAGGGGGCAGAAATGTGTTATACATCAAGTCTAGAGTCTAGATCACAGACCATTGCTTCAAGTTCAGAAATTACTTGCTTTTTTGCATCCTTCATTTCTTCAACTTTAAATGTGCATATAGTAGTTTGCCTCAAAGAGTCATGAGGCCCATCAAACATACAAATATGATACAAACTTCCTAATAATTTAGTTCAAATAAACGTGCTATTATTGGGGTGCCTGGGTGGTTCAGTCGGTTAAGAGCCTGTCTTTGGCTCAGGTCATGATCCTGAGGTTCATGTGTTTGAGCCCCATGTCAGGCTCTGTGCTGACAGCTTGGAGCTTGGAACCTGCTTCAGATTCTGTGTGTGTCTCTCTCTGCCCCTCCCCCCCCCAAGAATAAACAATGAAAAATTAAACTTTCCCTCCAATAGTCAAATTAAGTATTGTTTTATAACTTTGTTAATTTTGCATAAACATTAAATGCATTTATTTTCTCAATACAAGGCTCCAAATTCACAATAAGGAGCAGATTGTGTGAGTGAGTGAGTGAAATTCTTGCAGTGATGATCTTATAATAAAGAAATTGTATTCCTTCATTTTTGAGAAGAAATCACAGGTCATGAAAACTCAGAGATACAAATTTTACTACAAAATTAGTAGTAAATAGGAAGTCAGGAAATATTTCAGTAAATTCCACCATTTTGTTTATGATTATGGAATTACTATCTTATTGGTGAAACAACACACATTTTTGCGTAAATCAAGACCATTTATTATTTATGGGAAATATAATCTAGGTTTATGTTTCCATATGAAATATTTTTAAATGTTTATTTATTTTGAGAGAGAAAGCTAGAGCAGGGGAGGGGCAGAGGGAAAGGGAGAGAGGGAATCCCAAGCAGGCTGCACGCTGTCAGTTCAGAGCCCTACTTGGGGCTCAATCTCACTCAGACAGATGCTCAACCGACTCGCCACCCAGGCTCCCCCTCCACATGAAATAGTTTAAATTAGCCTTGGTTTATACAACCTCATTTATGGAGTAAAAGTGTAATTCTTATGAGTCGAAATGTATAACAAAGAATTGTGTAAATGAGATTCTGAAAAGTTACTAAATTATCAAAGCCTTAGATTACTTTTTTCTAAGTGCAGATCTCAAGCCCTAAGTGTATAAAAAAGAGAATATATATGAGAAAACTTTTAACTTTTATATTGCAATAAATAATCAAATAGTATTATTTCATAAAATACCTTTAAGTATTTTATCTAGACTGCAAAACTTTAAATAGAAGGAAATTTTTATTTATGTATATTTATATGTATCATTTATTTTCCGCATAAAAGAGGACTTTGAAATAATTGTCATTGATATATCCTTTTATTTATTTTTAGATCCTCATTGTCTGATATGTTCTTTAATAATAGAACACAGCAAGTCTATCTCATATCTGAAAATGAGATTTCCTTTCACTATAGCTTGTAATCAAATATAACTGTTTATAGGAAAATTAGAGGTCAGTTTACATTAAACAACATAAACTGAAGCTGGATTACTTAATAAAGCATGGTGGGAAGACCATTATCTAAGTGGGAGGCAGGCTTAATATACCCTGTACCTGTAAAATGCCATTCATAGAAAATTGACTCAAGATTTATAGCTATAGGTAATAATTCAATGTCAGAAAAATTCAGGCCACATGCCTCAGCAGCAGAAATTAACCCATAAGAAACAATGGTACTGTTTTTTTTCTGGGTAGGAGGATTACACCTGCTGACGGCCTAAAAACATATCATTTAGAATTTGGCAAAGATCCAAAAATTGTTCATGTATTTATGTACAAATAATGTTAAAATATAAGCCATAGGAAAAAAATTAAATAAGCTTCTATTGATTTCACTCAAACCTGTATTCATTTTACGTTACAGAGTAAATAAAAGTCATAATACTATACAGCAACATTAAAAGCTGGGAAGTGTATTGAAAAGTCTGGTTTTAAAAGGAGAGAAAAGTATAATCAGATAGTATTTGTAAATACAAATAATGAGAGTTTTATCATGAGGATTTTACAGATGTATGCTATTATGAGAAAATGTATATGTTGCATCCAGGAAGTAATCTAAATTTATATCTTTATCATATCATGTTAACTACACACAAAAAACTGAAGATCTAAATTTACAGGATTATTGGTCAGTACTCTAGAAAGGTAGACCTACTCTCCAAACTGAGAGAAGCATTTCACTTGTGTAATTAACCCCCAAAAAGAGGTAACTCTCTTCCAAGCAATGGAACTCATCAGGCTAAATAAATTGGTTTAATGAGTGAGAAATTCATACTGAAGACGATCCTACAAGGGAATGGGCAGTAGTAAATCTAATTGCAGGTGGTTATTATCACATATATTACTGTGAAATATTACATTTTTCAAAACATTATATGCATTTAGGAAATTTCTTCCCTTTCCCTCCTAATGTCAGTAATTGGAAACAAAGCAAAATAAAAACCATGCCCTTAATCAGGGTTTTATCAATTTTTGCAGGATTTTAATTTGCCAATTGGCTTTACAACTCATGAAACTACAAAGAATACGTGCGTTAACATTCAGGGCATCTAACACATCGCATCAAATATATGCCCCAAACTGTCCTCGACAGACTGAACTGTAGAACAAGAAAAAGACATAAGGAAGAAATGTTTCCTTTTCAGTTCTGAAAAACTGCAAGTGTAAAACCTTGACAAATTCTGTGTCTCTATTTGACAGTGAAAATATACTGCACATCAAGTCATTTTGCTAGCTCTGGCATGGAAACTGATCATATGAAAGGGCAAGGTTTTTAATTCTTCAAAATATTCAAGACACTGTAACATAGGCTGCATTTCACATATCCCGGCTCTGTATACATCATCTCAAAGTCTGACTGTAAAAATAATTTCCAGGTATGCAAAGCAGAAAAAGAGTTGAAACAAATCATATTGTCTAAGAAACCTTGGAATCTGGTTTTTTTTTTTTTTTTTTTTTTTTTTTTGATTAGTAGACAGAGACAAAAATACATTGAGGAGGTAAAAACAAAATCTTTTTTTATTATGTGACCATTTCATTTCATTTCACAGTGCTTATTTCTCCTTGTTTTTAGGAAGGACATCATTCTTTTAAAGGGCACAAAAGAATAGAGAAAAATATTTTTTCTGGTTGACATGAGACATTTATACAATAGAAATGTCTAATTGGTGTCACAGGAGGTCAAATGGCTTTATCCCCCTCTCAGGGACTCCCGTGAAATGAAAGGTCAACATGTAATGTCTCCACAGCTACCGAGGAAGAATTGCATTTTTTTCCCATAACACACACACACACACACACACACACACACACACACAGTTATTTTTTTATTATAAAAATAAGCAAAAAGAAAAGTGGTATCCATTAAAATGGTAATGTTCTTCATGAACTGTCAGTATTTTATTATTTTGTATTAAAATGGCAGTTTACCCAAAGGACCACTGACTGAGAGATAAAATATATGTATATGTGGGTTTCCATATATGTGTCTATATGTGTGTAAAGTGTGTTTTCTATAAAAAATTGCAATGGCATTTCAGAGGCAATTTAAATAAAATAGACTGACACTTTCTGTGTATTCTCAAGATTTTATCCAGGCAAAATAAGTTACTCTTCTGGAAGGTCATAGAAGGCTGATCCTAGTCAAAAATAAAGGAATAGAGAGAGATTTTTCCTTTAACCTCGTGCACTCCATGACCACTCAAGTTTTAAAAGCCTATAACTCTTCTCTGTCTTACTATTCTGGTGTGAGTCATCTGCTAAAATTCTTTAGGTCGCTCTCATCTCTCCAGGCTGCACATCAGATTTCAAATTTTTAGAAGCCTTTACTTAAGTAAAATTATCTAGTCCTGGGACCTTCCCTTGAGAGGTTTTGCTAGTTCTAATCTGATAAAGAGTTTCCAAAAGTATGTTTCTGTAATAAATGTAAATAGATTATAATGGTTTAATATGTTAGCCGGCAGTACGTACATTTGAAAGTAGATTTGTGTGCTCTAATGAAAAAGCATGAATGTCTAATCTAATAATATAGCCACCATAGCTTAATTTATGATATCTAGAAGTGGGTGTGGAGGTTGGGTTTACACAGAAAGAAGAAAAAAGCTTGATGGGCATTGTTTCCCACAGATTATCAAATCACAAAAAGCTGAGGCCCACACTCTATACTCCTAAACTTCTGTCTGAGACTGAAGTGAGTGATTCTACCTTACCAAATCATTTTTAAATACATGATTAGACTTTTCAGCTCTACTACTGTTTCTATTACTAGTTATTGACAAATAGTTTTAATAATCAATATTTTTAAATATTGTTTCTACAAGACATATCAGGCCTACACAAAAATGTGTTTATTTGTTCTAAACACATTTATTAAAAGGTAACTCACAGATGTACCATGCCCATATGTCATCCTACAGAGCCATTCATCCAGTCATTGATTCTGGGGGAAGACTTTTGTTTGTGTTCATGTGCTAAAAATAAAACTGATTATTTACATGTGGAAAAAATCCTTAACACTGTTTAAGGCATTGTTTATATATACAAGGTAAAGATGTAAAAGTGAATGAATGATATGGAAAAAGACTGAAGAGCCATCTGTCTGGTAAAACTATGGAATTTGGTGTCCGTATAGATATAAAACAAAAAAAAAATAAAACAAAAACAAAAACAGAGAGGCTTTGAATATGTACATCTAGCAATAGAAGCCAGTCAAAGAATGTTATGGGAGAGGAGAAGGTCATAGGGACCCTAACAGAGAACTTGCTGAACTGGATTTGGGGTCAGATGTGTTGTGGGCTTTAATTTTCTTTTTTTTTTTAAGTTTATTTACTTATTTTTTTGAGAGAGAAAGGGAGCAAGCACATCGGGTAGAGGTAGAGAAAGAGGGAGAGAGAATCCCAAGTAGGATCCTTGCTGACACAGCACAGAGCCCCACGTGAGGCTGGAACCCATGAACCGGGAGATGATGACCTGAGCCATAATCAGGAGTCTCATGCTTAACAGACCACGCTACCCAGGCGGACGTTGTGGACTTTTAATGAAACGTGGATTTAAGGATTGGATTGTAGGAATTTTTGCATATGCAATGTTCTGAGGAAGAAGAAAGATTAAGAAGCCACAGAGACTTAGAAGGTCACTTGAATCCACACGAGGATGCTGGTAAGGAAAACTGAGAAGAAAAGGTAGAAGGGCAGGTAAAATAGGATCAGAGAAGTGAGAATTTAAAGAGATATTTTCAAATAAAACTGAGTAGTTAATATATTCCAGGCTCAATGAATTAACACTTAATTTAAATAAAATTGACTTTGATAATCAATTCTCTAGGGTGGTCAAATAATATCACAAAATGAATGCTAGAGAAAGGTTAAAAAGAATGTAGGTTAAAACAAAACAGAACGTGCTACCAAACTGGAGTCAGGGTCAGATTTAAGTAGGATGAAACTTGCAGAGAAGTTGAAAAAGTCCAGTCTTGGCAAACAGAGCCTCTTCCTTTAGAGGCTGAAGTAGCAAGGGGAAAAAAAGGCCCAAAGCTCTGGAGGGTAGAGAGGTGAGGGTGTCAGGAAAAATTCTAACACATTCCCCAGTAAATTGCACTTTCATATAACTCCCTCCCCCTGTGTTCCTGTGTTTCTTCCTGGCCAATAGAATATGGTGGATGATGTCCCTCTGTAATTATGTTACATCACATGACTCCAAGCTGGCTTGTAAGCAGTAAACTGTTGTCTTGGGAGGGGGCCATGGAAGGCCACATGCAGGGGAAGTGATAGACTACTGTGGCCTCTAGGACCAGAGGGCAACCCGACATCCAGCAGAAAAGCAGTGGCTTCAAGGATGACTAAGGGAATTTCCCTCTCCAGTGACCTTAGAAGAAGACATAGAGTTTAGAAAGATGCAATGTCCCATGATACCTTTACTGCAGCCTTGCGACTGCTCAACCAGGCTGTGTCTGGAGTCCTGACCCATGGAAACTGGGACATAATAAATGCTTTTTGTTTTAAGCCACTATTTTTGGAATAAATTTTCAAAGCATAGTATACAAATAGCACAGTCTGGAAAGGAATCTTGTATGCAATTTTTTTTTTTCCTTTTTGCTTTGGGTAAGCAGAGTTAAATGGCTCAACAAACAGAAAATGCATCTGAGCCTGGATTCAAATCCTAGTTTTGACAATTTTTAGTGTTGTGAGCATTACTGAAGTTCTCTGTGTTTCAATGACTTTATCAAAGACGGTAATATTATAGCTATCTCATAGAATTACTATGAAGGCTAAGAGGGTTAATTCAGGGTAAATGCTTGATACACAGGATAAATGTTAGTTAGGCTTATAAATGTTTGCTTTGGGGTGGTTTTTGTTTTGTTTTCCTTTAAGGACAAATAATTGAGCTAATTTGGAGTGTGAGGAGAAGGAGCAGATGAAACTAATGATTTGTGAGAAAGAAATCGTTAAGGAACATAACCCTGGAAAAAATTGGAACCACAGAACAGGCAAAGTAAAAATGAGGTAAATAAACCTAACTATAAAAAACTGATTTTGGCTTTACTTCATTTTGAAAAGTGAAAATATAATTCAATGATTTTAATAAATGAAAACCACAAGCCTCCAGCAGGTCCTCAAAAATCAAGAGGAAAGAAAACATATGGGCAGTATCAGGACATTATTGAGTGTTTATTTTCCCTTTAAAATAAAGAGTAGGAGAATGAGAGGGAGACATTACACATATTCATATAAAGGATTTTTCTTAATAATACTCTGTGATTCCTTAAAACTTAAAATTACAGTTATTTATCAAGTGCATTCTCCATATATATGTGTACATGCATGTATTGATGTATGTGTATGGATATATATATTTTTTGAAAGACATCTGTCCAACTATCTTAAACACTCAGTAGATGGAAATACATTGAAATGAATTTAGAGAAGTTTTACATCTATAGAGTGCCTTTTAAACATGTTTCCTGGGACTACTTGAAATGTGTATGTATGTTAAGCATTGGCACACTTAAGAAAAAATGTTTTTTCCCTCAGCTTTCCCTATCAGACCTAGTTTCTTTAACTTTATGGGGTAGTATCTTTATAATGACTAACTAGTGTTTTTCAAACTCTACTAAGTTCAAAGCTAGAAAATGTTCTTCCAAGGATCTTCATTTATTTGAAAGCACTCATTTACTTATTCTTTCTTTCATTTCCAAATATTTATTGAATTCTTACCAGGACTTTTTTGAGAAGCTAAGTCAATTATTCTGTAGACAATAATTCTATTTTGTATTTTAGTCTTGCAGACTTTTCTAAAATATTTTAAACTATTACAGAAGCTAATGGTAAATGTTACTAAGAGCTTTTCCATCTCAGTTTATGGAAGGGTTGGTGTCTGTGTTTTATTTATTCTTCAGAATGACTTGAGATACTAAAGAAGAATACCTAAAAATTTTCTAAGAAAACCATTATTCAAAATCAGTTGGGTCTCAATAGTCAATTCCTTGATTTCCTTATAATTATGATATAAATGAGAGATTTTGTAAGGTTAACTTTTGTGTCTAGATTTTCAGGCACCCCGTCACTTAGTTTACAGATCTGAAGAAAACATTCAATTAATTTGCGCGGATTATTCCCTCTCTAACCTGTATACTTTTTGAGTTTTAACTTAAGTAAATTGTTCCCTTTTAAGAACTGTGAAATTTCTCAATAATCAAAATCATGCTGTCCCTTTGTCCATAAAAACAAACAATCTTTCAATAAAAATAATGGCCAGACTTATAGGCTATGTTTTATTTGAGTAGTTACTGAGGAGAAAAATGAGCATGCTTCAGAGTTAGGAACACTAATCTATAAGGAATGCCCTTTGGACGTCTGGTAAAGAGGACCAAGTTGGACATATTCATATCCGTTACAGAGAGAATAAACAAACAAACAAACATGATCTTCATTGTGCATCCACAATAAAAAGCTATAAAGACCAGGTTTGCTGAAAGTAGGTTCATTTGCTATTGTAGTCGTTCCCGCTTACCCATCTCCCCGCGGCTGCTTCAGGTGAACCGTAGCAGTGGTAGATTTACTGAGTAAAGGAGATACATATCCAGAGCAACATCAAGGGGGTTACTATTTCAGATAAAATTGTTTACGCTGTGCAGCTTCCACCTTTCATTACATCAAAACTTTTTGATAAGATATTTTCACTCTCTAGGCAGTCACACCTCTGAATAGAACCAAGAACCAAACCCAGAATCCTTCATGTAATCTTAGTGCTTTCTTTCCCAAATCTTTTCAGTCTACAGAGACACAGAGATCAGTGCTGCGTTTGGGAGCAGGGGCTGGGGAAGGGAAGGAGAGGATTGTTCTACTCAATGTTGTGTCATAAGATGGTCAGAACTGCTATGTAACTCTTCCTACAGTGGGTATCGGGGATTTCAGTAATACGTTCCCTCTCTTCAGTCTTGTAGGAACATAGGCGTGAACAAATCCCACAGCGTTCACTAATGTTTGTTATTGTTTGTTCTTGAGACTTCAGGAAATAGCCCTGCTACTTCTGATTTTTATCAAATTTCTATATCCCCTGGTGTTTTCAAGGTAGGATATAGAGGAAAATGGAAAGTTTTCTAAATACTCACAGTCCTCCATTCATCACCCATCTTTTAGGAATTTTAAATCAGACACAAGTAAATCAAAGAAAGTAGTTTAAAGAGAAAATGTAACACACACACACACACACACACACACATATACACGGAAAACACAGAATAAAGGATGATGAAAGGGAAAAAATAAGCTGCATACCTCTTTCTTGGTAAGAATTAGTATGGTTCAGTCAAAAGCCTAACCACACATATTTAAATATCAAGTCTTTTTAAAACACATCTTGGACATATTTGACAGTGACTTCCAGTTTTTTAGGAATATTCAGCAACAACAAAGTCTCTCTAAACAAAAAAAAAATCTAGTGTTAATTGCTCAATTTACCATAGTATATGTTGTAGATTTATTTTTTCCTTAATGCACTGTCATTATTTCATTTAAGATGATAACAAGCTGAAAGTGTTCATACTTTGTAAATACCCAAAGCAGTGTTACTTTGGGATAGGCTAAACATAGGAAATCATCTGAAATACAACTTGAAGTGCTTGAAAATAAATTATGGTCTTCTGATTGGAGGAAATAAAGTTCTAATATGAGTGGGGAAATATGTCTAAGGAAGCCATCCAAAATTAATTGCCTTATCATAAGCCAAAATTGGGCTTCAGGTCATTGACATAAAAGATAGCTTATTCACCAATGTGTAGTTACCATATACATTTTCAATTATTTTTATGAACCCCAAGGAAACAGTACTGGTTTTCTTGTTGTATTATATATACTAAATCACTTTAAATCCTTACACCATAATCATGTTTTAACCACTTTAGAAAAAGAATTTAAACACTGAATATTCCTTTTGTTTTTACCCCCAATGATGAAAACACCATATATCAAGAATAAGAATGTGGATCAGTAAGAAAGCAATGACAATACTAATGTAGTCATTAATCTGAAAATCAATAATGAAATTAAATTGGCGAGTTAATCTATAATACAATTTAAAATGTTTCAATTCATTATAGGATTTCAGGGTAACATGAGAGTCAGGTTTCATCTATAGCAACATAGCTGACATTCACATTCACAGTGCCATGAGAGCTCTACGCGAAAAAAGGAGAGTTACAGATGAGACAGGTATGGGACAGTTGCTTCCTGAATATGTGAGCAGGAGAAAATAGCTCAACTTTTTGTACCCAAAAGGCCTCATTTTTAAAACACATGAACTTCTACTCTGGACTAAGATGCTGATGTAGAGACTCTTGAATTTCCCTCCTGCCATGAGCACAAGAATATACAGATGCACATGGAGAAGTTCCCTTTGAGGGAAATCCAGAAACTAGTTAAATGACTCTTCTGCACTGAGTACCTAAAAAAGTACCCACATCAACACAGGAAGAAAGTGCTGAGACATACTGTACCCACCCAAACCACAATTCTGTATATTCATGGGAGAACCTGAATCAACCCCCGGCTTCTCCATAAAACTAAAGACTTTGAAGCACACATCTACCACTTTCTTTTTAAGTTTTCTTTTTTTTTTTTTTAATTATTTGTTCTGAGAGAGAGAGAGAACAGGGGAGGGGCAGAGAAGAAGGGGAAAGATAGAATCCCAAGCAGTCTCTGCACAGTCAGAGCCTGAAAGGGGCTCAAACTCACAAACCTCAAGATCATGAGATCAGCTGAAATCAAGAGTTGGACCATTAACCGACTGAGCCACTCTGCAGCCCAACCACTCTAACTTTTAAAACTACTATGTGAAGGATGGGTCCCCAGATCACTTACCTCTGATAGGCAATATGACTTTCACTCATGAGTCCCACGGTACTAGGTAAACAAAACAGTAGTTAACAGGCATGTAAGCATTCACTGCTGCTATCACAGCAGGGCTCAGCAAAAAACTGTCTCAGTCTGTCCTGCACAGGCTTGACTTGTATACATTACCAGCTGCTGACTAGGAATCTGCCTTTGAATAAGCCTGCATCTAGGTGCTCCTGTGATTCTCCCGTTTGGGACATGAATGGGTCTTAACTCAATTACTTGGAGCCACTAAGTAAAAAGATGGTAAGACAGTGACTTGGATGATCACAAAAATTTGAAAGGAAACTGGGATCTTGGATTGGGATGATTAATGATGTTCATCTTTTATACAAAACTAGTATCTAAAGACTAGGAGAGGTGACTGTTTTATCTAATGTGCAAAAACCAATACAAAGAGTAAAGGAAAATGTAATGAAACAATATGTTCCAAACAAAAGAATAAGATAAATCTTCAGTAACATAATGAAATGTAGATACATAATTTAGTACAGAGTTATGGGCAACAGTCAGAAAGATGTTCACTTAGGTCAGGAAAAAACTGACCAAGTAAGAATTTCAACAAAGAGAAAATATTTTTAAAGTATCAAATAGAAGTCAAAGATTAAGAACTGAAAAATTCAACAGAGGGATTCAACACTAGATAATATTAAGTAGAATAAAGGATCTAGGGAACCTGGGTGGCTCAATTGGTAGAGCATCTGACTTCTGCTCTGGTCATGATCTCATGGTTGACAAGTTCAAGCCCCGTGCTGGGCTCTGTGTTGACAGCACAAAGCCTTAAGCCTGTTTCGGATTCTGTGCTCCTTCTCTTTCTGCCTCTCTCTTGCTCATGCTCAGTCTCTGTCTCAAAAATAAACATTGACATTTTTTTAAAAAAGACCAGCAAACTCAAACGGATGTCAAATACATCCAATGAGAGAAGTAAGGATGTTTACTCTTACCTTTTTATTCAACATAGTACTAAAGTCCTAGAGAGAGTAATCAGTTAAGAAAAAGAGATAAAGGACATTCAAATTGGAAGGGAATAAATAAATGTGTCGCTGTTTGCAATGAGATAGTCTATACAGAACACAGAAACTCCACCCAAATCTGTTAGAACTAATAAACAAATTAGGTAAAGTTACAGGATACAAAATCAATATAGAAAAATCAGTCAGTTGTGTTTACAATAGCATCAAAACAATACAATACTCAAGAACAAGTTTAACAAAGAAGATGAAAGATCTCTGCACTGAAACCCATAAAGCAGTGATGAAAATATTGAAGAAGACACAAATAAATTGAAAAATATTACATAATATATAGAAATAATTAATATACTTAAAAATTTTAAATCATCCATACTACCTGAAGCAATCTACAGATGCAATGAATCCTTATCAAAATCTCAGTGGCATGTTTCAAATAAATAAAAAATATATAATCCTAAAATTCTTATAAGACCACAGTAAATCCCTAAATAGCCAAAGCAATGGTAAGAAAGAACAAAACTGGAGACATCACACTTCATGATTTTATATTATGTTACAAAGCTCTGATGAGCATATAGATGGTATTGGCATAAAAATTGACACATAAATCAATGGACCAGAATAGAGAGCCCAGAAATAAATGTGTGCATATACAGTTAAGTTTTTGACAAAAACACCAAGAATATGCATCAAAAGGACAATGTCTTCAATAAATAGTGTTGGGAAAAAAAGAAACATATATCCACATGCCAAAGAATGAAACTGTACTCTTCTCTAACAGCATACACAAAATGGATTGAAAGCTTCAACATATGAGATGGTAAAACTCTAAAAGAAAACATAGGTGGTGATCTCCTTGACATTGGTTTTGGTAGTGATTTTTTGGATTGGACACTAAAAGTTGGCAAAGGCAACAAAAGTAAAAAAAATAAATAAACAAGCAACACCACATCAAATTAAATCTTCTTCACAGCAAAAGGAAAGTCAATAAAAGAAAAGACAACCTATGTGATGCGAGAAAACATAGGCAAACTGCCTATTTGATAAGGTGATAATATAAATAATATACAAGGAATCTGTACATCTTAATAGCAAGAAAAATTGTTTAAAGGGAAAAGGATTTTCATAGACACTTTTCCAAAGAAGATATGCAAGTTGCCAACAGGTACATGAAAAGGTGCTCAGTATCATTATCAGTAATCATTAGGGAAATGTAAATCAAAGCCATGGTGTAATATCACCTCACATCATGTTAGGATGTCTATCATCAAAAGACAGGAGATAACAAGTGTTGGCAAGGATGTGAAGAAAAGAAAGCTCTTGTACAATGTTGATGGGAATGTAAATTGATACAGCCACTAAGGGAAACAGTATGGAGATTCCTTAAGAAATTAAAATCTACTTTGGGGCGCCTGGGTGGCTCAGTCAGTTAAGCGTCTGACTTTGGCTCAGGTTATGATCTCACGGCTTGTGGGTTCAGGCCCCGCATTGGGTTCTGTGCTGACACCACAGAGCCTGGAACCTGTTTCGGATTCTGAGTCTCCCTCGCTCTCTGCCCCTCCCCCACTCATGCTCTGTCTCTCTCTGTCTCAAAAATAAATTTAAAAAATTTAAAAAAGAAATTAAAATCTACTAAATTAGAGCCTACTATGTGATCCAGCTATCCCATTTCTGGATACATATCCACAGAAATGAGAAATCATTATCTCAAAGAGATGTCTATACTGCCATGTGCATAGTAGCATTATTTGCATTAGTCAAGAGAAGAAAACAACTTAAGTATCCATTAATGGATGAACCCATACCGAAAATGTGAAACTTACATACAATGGAGTATTATTCCGCTTTTAAAAAAGAAGGAAATACTGTCATTTGCAAGAAAATGGTGAACTTGGTAGACATTGTGGTAAGTGAAATAAGCTATACAGATGTAGCATGGAATCACTTATATGTAGGATCTAAAAACAGGTTGAGCTCATAGATTGAGGGTTGCCAGGGGCTAGAGGGTGGGAGAAATAGGGAAGGGTTGGTAAAGGGAACAGATTCAGATAAAAGAGAAATAAAGTTTGACGATCTAATGTATAAAATGATGACTATAATTGATAATTCTGTATTGTATAACTGAAATTTGCTGAGAGTAAAAGTTAAATATTCTTACCCCCTAAAATGGCAAATATGTGAGGTGATGGATATGTTAATTAACTCAGTGATCAGAATCCTTTCCAACATGTACATATATAATCATCACATTGTACACTTTTAATATATTATAATTTTATTTATTAAATATATATCAATAAGCCAAAAAACCCCATTAAAGGCAACATGTATTTCCGAGGTTATTTGGACTCTGGCATAAAATGTCATATAATGTAAGTATCATTAGCATCACTGATCTTTGTCGATATTACCAGTGACTATCAGTTCACAAAGCAATGTGCTATTTCCTCCTTCCTGAATAGATATGCATGTGTATGTGTGAGTGTATCACCCAAATTTAAGATTCTCTTCATTTTTCCCTCTCTACGTAGTCTGTGGGTCATTTAAATAATTACCAAAACTCTTTAATATGATCTTTCCCAAGATGACTCATTTCCCTAATCGGCATAGATTTTAAAATTACCAGTATCCTTACTAATTTTGATTTTGAAATGTGCTAATTTCAAAATAAGACAATACTGAACTTAAGAGCATATATACTCTAACGCTAATGTGTTGAGGACATTGTAAAAGCATCCCTGACATTCCTATTCTGACACTTACTCTTTCATTAAAAAGAAAGAAAATGAACCCAGGTAACTTTTTTTGTTTGCTTGTTTTGTTTTCTTTTATGTTCATTTACTTATTTTGAGAAACAGAGAGAGAGAGAGACACTAGGAGAGCAGAGCATAAGTGGGGGAGGGGCAGAGAAAGAGGGTGGGAGAGAGAATCCCAGATTCCTTTGCCAGTGCAGAGGCTTATGTGGGGTTCTAACTCATGAACCATGAGATCATGATCTGAGCTAGAATCCAGAGTCTGACACCAACCAACTGAGCCACCCAGGCGCCTCTGACTTTTTCCACTTTTCTTTCTTCTTCCTTTCTTCCTTCCTTCCTTTCTTTCTTCCTTTCTTTCTCTTTCTTTCTTTCTTTCTTTCTTTCTTTCTTTCTTTCTTTCTTTCTTTCTTTCTTCCTTTCTTTCTTCCTTTCTTTCTCGTTCTTTCTCTTTTTCTTTTCTTTCTTTTCTTTCTTTTATTTTTCTTTCTTTCTTTCTTTCTTTCTTTCTTTCTTTTTCTTTCTTTCCTTCTTTCTTTCTTTCTTTCTCTTTCTTTCTTTCTTTCTTTCTTTCTTTCTTTCTTTCTTTCTTTCTTTCTTTCCTTCTTTCTTTCTTTCTTTCTTTCTTTCTTTCTTTTTCTTTCTTTCTCTCTCTTTCTCTACTTCTTTTTTTCTTTCTCTCTTTCTCTTTCTTTCTTTCTCTTCCTTCCTCTCCCTCTCTCTCTCTTTCTCTTTCTTTCTTTTTTTGTATTCACATCATGCTGTTGGCTCATAAGCTTGCAATCAATTAATACTAGTACCTATAGCACTTTTTCACAGGAAATGCTGTGAACTAGTCCTGTCCCTGGTCCTTTTGAAATTTAATCTGGAAAAATCTCTTATGCCTTATTAAAGAGTATATATAATTCTAATCTGGAGAAATTCTTTACATCACAATTCTAAAAGCCAAGGTCCCCGATTCCTAACCAGATCTATGTCAGCTACAGATTCCTAAGCCTATATTGCTGTTTTCATGTAAGTTGCTAATGCAAATGTTAAATGTATTACTTAACATTAATAAATATTAATCTATTACATATCTTTTATTAATATTTGATCGATGACTTAATTTTATAAATTGCTTCATTTGAGTATGCTTGCTCAACCAATTAAAATCACCCAATTGCAAGTTTACATCTCTCCATATTTCAAAAGAGAATATTAAAAAAAACCTTGTCAAAGGTATTGAAATCAAAATACACTACATGTGACCATGCCAATTTCATGATTGTGTTGTCTGTTAATTCTGTCAAAAAGGAAAATGTAACTGTTTGCCATAATGTTCTGACACCAGCACTGGCTTTAGTGGTTACTGCACTCTACCTTAAGTTTTTACATGTACTTAAAAAAATGACACTAGAAATTTACTTTAGATTAACATCAATCAACTGTTCCTACTTTGCTAAATCCTTTTATTCCACTTTTGAAAATGGTATCATTTTCATCTTTAAGTTTACATAATTTCTTAAGGAATTTCTAAAATGACAAGTTTACTTTCTCCCAAGATTATCCTTAAATCAACTTCAGTAATTAGTTTGTTGTGGTCCAAATTGAAGACAAACGATTCCTCTTATTAGCTCCACAGACTTTGGGAGAAAACACCACCTAAATTACTGTTAGAAATGTCATAGATACGTTATTATCCAGACAAAGTATGTGAATGCAATTCCCAGTTACAGATTCTAAGATTTAGCAATATAAAAATAATACTTCAAACATTTACTAAAAATATCTTGTGCAGGAAATTTCAGCCTGGGAATTGGGGCATGACAGGAAAGTTGAACATGAAACATGGCACTCACTATAGGGGCCCTTGGCATTGCTTAACAGTTGAATGTTGTTCAAGGGTCGATCGCCCACTATGAGCTCTTTTTACAGGGATCTATTCATTTCATGTATAGTACAACCTGCAGAAAAGGTCAGTGGAAAGTCAAAACCCTTAAAAGCTGGGGAGTTTTATGTCTTAATGATTCTTTGAAATGTTACTCACTACAGAGTGCAGTGCGTATACGTCAGGTCACCTCTAGGTAACTGGGAAGGAAACAACAACAAAGAATTGAATTGAGGAGAATTGGACTTGAGTTTCCCATCTCCATTTGCTAGTTACCTTACTTTAAATAATACACAAAAACAGTTTCAGATGGCGTTCCCTCATTTATGAAATGAGCTTAGTTAACTAACTGGGATTCAGTTCCAAAGGACAAAAGAGATTGTGGATATCAGAGCCATGTTTAACACTGGATAAATATTTAATGCTATTATTTATAGCTTACACATTATTTGAGGCCTCTAATGATGATTATTTATTATTTGTGGCATTATTTGTAGTAGTAGTGCCATTAGTATTACTATCTGCACGGGCACTGGCTGTAGCTTTTCTGAGGTGCAGGTCATGTTCTTGGGTTAAGCTTTCCGTCCGCAGGGCTTTGGCTCAGCTTTAGGAAGCTTCATCTTCCAGTAACCAAAACTGAAGCTCATGCCCAGAGAATGCTGTGGTGTGGGACAAAATCTGAAAGTTGTTATTGTGGAGGAGGCTGTGTGCACCATGTGGTCCAGGCTGGCACCGAGATTATAGGCATCAGAAACCACCGCAGCTTCAAGAGAGTAAGGATCTGGGCAATCTCACCCAACTGCCCATACCCCTGCTTCCTGTCACTTTGCTGCGATAAGCCCTCACAAGCCTGAAAGCTTCTGAAGCGGTGAAGAGAGAGTCACAACCCCTCTCTGAAACATTTGGGATGGCACAGAGGTTACTGTCAGTTTTCCAAAATCATGTATTCTGTTTCATTTATTTCTGGTGCGGGAAGTTGTTTTGTCTGTTGAACCAAGTCAGTGTGGCACTAACTTGATTAGGATAAAAAGGCTTTCATTTTTACTTAGGCTCTGCTTACTATTTAAAGCTTCAACACAGGAATGTGATTTTTTCCCCCTTGGAACTATATAGTGTAGGAATAGACTAAATAAAATTGAATGATTGTTCATGTATATAAATATATTTTTTCTATGCATATAAAACCAGGAAGAGATAGAATTTTATACTTGAAAGCAAAGATGATGGAAATCAAATCATTAATCTTGGATTTGCTGGCTCTATTACTCTGAGTGTTCAGTCAGTTGTCTCATCTGTAAATTGGTACTACTAATATCAACCTAGCAGGATAGTATGTGGACTGAATGATTGAATCAATCTACTTATTTAACAGATACAGATGAGATGTCCATTATGCTAGGCACTCATCAGTGACACAGAACTCAGCAATAAGTAACTAGTGATTTCCCGGGTACATTTCAGGGTTGGCAATGTAGGAAATACAGTCAAAATAGAGCCTGGCAAACTCTGGCAAACAAACTGACAGCAGGTAGTCAATAAACATCATTGTCTCCTGTAGATGGGAGCATTGTGTGGAGTCACTTCCACATTAAAAGAATGGCAATCTTTCATTAATGGTGTAAAATATATTATATCTGAATTTCTATCATTCTGAAATGATAAATTCTTTTTCTCTATTTATAGATGCCTTATTCACATTTCAATTCTGTTTACAGGTTTTACTCCCTTGGTTTCAAATTTTTAAGTTACATTTTCCTCAATGAATATGATTCTTCCACATGATTTGAATTCCCCTTTCCTAGTTCAATATAATGTCAATACGATGTCTTAGCTTGACATTCAATGCATTTCTCAATTTTGCATGAAATTTGCAATCTCAAATTTCTCAGATTTTCATGTCTCCAAATATTTTCTTTACTTTCCTAAAATCTTGCATTTTCATGTCACTGTTTTAGAATCCCTGTAAATCTAGTCTAGCTAAACTTTAAAGAGTTTGTGAACCAGGAACTCATTTAAAAATTAACTAAATGAACAAATAAAAGAGTGTGTACACAGGTCTAGACTGTGAAACTCCTATGAACAAGGGCTCTTCCTTATTATTTTATTTAATACAGGGTACAATTTGCATGTACATACATTTACACATGATAAGCTCTCAATTCATTTAGTTTAAATAAACTGAACTACCTAGTTAACTCAGTTTAAAATAATAATTGCAATGATGGTTGAAAATACTTAGGAAACAGTGAACTCAATTACTCCAGACATTTGATTTACTAGGATTTTGATTTTATTCTATTCAAGAAATTATAGGTATCACAATAAATGACTTTAATTTATTAACTGACTAACATTTCATTAATAAATATTATTCATAAAGATTGTATAAGTTACAACAGTTTTTTTAAAGAGCTTATTGTATTTATACATAACACCTTATTGTATTTATACATAATGGTAGTACCATTACTTTTATTGAAATGCATGTCATGGCATACCTGCAGAGTTAGCAATGTACTAGGAAGAAAACTCATGAGTAGAATAAGATTTTGAAGGAAAGCAGAAAGGGGTTACTTTTCTTTTCTCTTTTAAACTTAAGTATCATAAAATCATCCAGTTGTACATTTTTATTCAATCTCCAAGCATCTTTTCAGAATTTGCCCAGTGTTTAACTGAATATTACATCATGTGACCTGATTTACTAAAAAAAGTTAGAAAAAAATTAAATTCATTTCATCTTTCAAATATTGCTTGATAACCCCCACTTTTTTTGTACAATTACTAATAATCATTCATAGGTATAGTAAGTTGAAAATCAAAATGCAGGCAGACAAGTGGCTAAGCATGCAGACAAGAGAGTCAAAATGTGAATTAATGTTAAATCTAATTTTAATCTAATTTATTTTTATTGAATTATCACATTAACTTGATTTACGTTTTACAAATATAGGTAATGGTGAGGTACTCTAAACAGAGGAGAATTGAGGTTTCACAGGATAGAACAGTGTGTTATAAAGGCTATTAAACTATAGTCTCAAAAGAGCCTTTGCCTGAGTTACATGTAAAACACATTTTTAATATGAAGCTTGAGATAAAGGAATTTAGGCAAAGAACCTGGCTTAAAAGTGTAATATTTTAACTTCAACCATTTTCATTTTTTTACACAGTGGTATATGATGCCCAAATAGCTGTAAAACCCCAGTAGCAATAAAACTGCAAAAAAAAAAAAAAATCACAGTATCCTATAATATAAGAACTTCCTAAATTAAATTATGATATTTTTAATGAAGAAAAACACAAAATAACAAAGCTAGAAATAAATAAAGTCTAATTCTTTAGGTACATAAGACTGACAGATGATGGAAGCAAAGAAAAAATATCTTAATGAAGGTGGGCTAAAGTCATGCTTTGAGCAGTGACTGGTGGGGACAGGTGAAGCAAAAATGGCATTCTGACAAGCCAAGGAACCCACTAGAATAGTGTAGCAGGAATGAAACAAAAATAGGTGCTTCATCATGTGGACTCAAGCTTATTAGTTCTCATCTGAGGATAAGGGGAGTTGAAGAAAAATATAAATTTCAAAATGGTATGTCATATGCCCTTTTAAAATTAAGTAGTTAATACTTAAATAGGATGCCATCATACTGTCTAAAATGCAAGGCTTGGACCACCTGGGTGGCTTGTCTGTTAAGCATCTGACTTCAGTTCAGGTCATGATCCAATAACTCATAAGTTCAACTCCTGCATCAGGCTCTGCACCTACAGCTCATAGCCTGAAGCCTGCTTCAGATTCTGTGTCTCCCTTTCTCTCTGCCCCTCCCCAGCTTGTACATGCATGAATGCTTTCTCTCTCTCTCTTTCTCTCCCGCTCTCTCAAAAATAAACATTAAGAAAAAATAAATAAAATGCAAGTCTTCTAGGATGCATATATATGTCTTACCAATTCATATACATTGCAAAAATCATACTTAGAGCATCATTATAAAAATTAGAATACTAGCAATGTCTTTAATATATTCATATCAAATATTATTTTAACATAATTCCCCTACAGAATTACATTACAATCAGGTAGTGATATATAGTCCACAAGGGCAAGGATCTTTCTAGCTATTAACTGTGCATAAATTATTTTCAAAAATATGTTCAATTTAGGGGTGTCTGGGTGGCTCAGTCGGTTAAGCGTCCAACTTCGGCTCAGGTCATGATCTAGCGGTTCGTGGATTTGAGGCCCACGTCGGGCTCTGTGCTGACAGCTCAGAGCCTGGAGCCTGTTTCAGATTCTGTGTCTCCCTCTTTCTCTGACCCTCCCGTGCCCCCCCTCAGATATAAATAAAACATTAAACATTTTAAAAATATGTTCAACTTAGAATTTTACTATTTACACACATGTGGTAGAAATGAAATGCTCTCGACTATTTTTGGCAAATATTTTTCCTTACTACCAGATTGAATGACCTAGTTAGTAATAATTGGGAAGAAAATAATTCAGCAAACATTTCACTTGGGACAGAAAGGCCGAACTATCTGAATGAAACAGAATTTGTCCCCCCACTACACTAAATTTGATCTTTGATGTCCCTATTTACTTTCTAAATTATCAAGTAACATGTATTTTAAAATCAAATTCATCAGAATATTTGCTATTTAAAGCTCTGGTTGGTGTTTGGGATCATATTTTTAGCCATGTTCTTGTGCTTAGAAATCCAGGAGATTTTACCCTCTATTATCTGGCTCTCTCTTTAAGTTTCAGAAAGCTGCGTTATTTTATACCTAGTATTTGCTGCCAATAAAATTGAATCTATTCTTGTCTACTTGTCTTTTGTTACTCAGTAGTTTGTGTTAGTAGCTGCTTGCCTTCTTTTCTTTTCATATTTCTGACCCTTTTTTCTTCTCATATGTTGTCTAGTGTTAGGAGACACAGTGATGTAGAGAATTATAAAAGAAAAAAAATTAAATAAAAGGAAAGGAAGGGAAAAAATAAAACCTACAATGCAGAAGTTGCTTTCTGGCAGCAAAAGAATTACAGAGAAAAGAAAAAGTTGAAATCTGACAGGATTAGCCTGCTGACTTGCTGAGTTTATGAGCCCTGTAAAGAATACCAATGAGAGAAAAAATAGAAGCTAGAAGACAATGTTATAAATCTTACCTACAGACTTCTTCACCAAGAGTTAGGAAATAAAATCAAGTTCTGGATGCCATTAATGGTTAGGATGTCACAGAAAACAATCAGTTTGGCATCTGCTTTTCTTTTCAAAATTACAAGAACACTGGAGGTGGAGCTCTTTGTGAAATGATTACATGATGTGCAGAACAATGTGTACCTCTTCCCCCTCTGACATCCAGGACTTACACTAAATGGAACTGGGACTAGTTACAGACAGACATTTAAAAACTATCGACTCAGTCTACCCAATGTGAGAACTGGTCACAATTTACTGAAGATTAAAAGATGAGGAATAGACCAAAGTATATACTTATATCATAACATAAAGTAGAGACTAAAAATCAGTCCTGAAAATCACATACAAGACCAGGTATCAAACAGGTCCTCACTTATTATGAGAGACAGAGTATGTGACTAGATTCTAGAGTACCAAGACACAGATGGAAAATAAAAGTTGTTACAGTCATCTGAAGGCTTACATCATCATGGTCTTCCCAATAATTCAGACGTGCTTATATCAAGCAAACACTATTTTTAGAATAACAAAGTTATATAACAGATTATTAAAATCTGTAAAAGTTTGATGAAATACAATATTCCTTTCTAGGAATCAATCACTTATATTCACAGACACAACATTTTCTACATAATTATGGGAAGTGAATAAACTTACTGAAATCTTCCAAAAGACCCTAATTTAACTACTCTTAAGACTTAACCTGTATGGTCTTAGAGTTTTGCATATTTAACAATTATTACTTACAGGAATGAGTACATGATCTTACAGGAGCAAAATAACTAGATAGTTCCTGAAGTTCCCACATTATGTAATTGGGTTAAAAATATTATGGTATACGGAATACTACATGGCAATGAGAAAAAATGAAATCTGGCCATGTGTAGCAACATGAATGGACCTTGAGGGTGTTATGCTGAGTGAAATAAGTCAGGCAGAGAAGGACAAATATCATATGTTTGCACGTATAGGAGGATTAGGAGGAACTTAACAGAGGACCAAGGAAGGAGAAGATGGGGGGAAATGGTGGGGTAAAGGGAGAGAGGCAAACCATGAGAGACTCTTGAATGCTGAGAACAAACTGAGGACTGGTGGTGGGGGGGAGGGGGGTGATGGGCATGGAGGAGGGCACTTGTGGGGATGAGCACTGGGTGTTATGTGGAAACTAATTTGACAATAAACTATTTGTAAAAAAAAATATTATGGTATATACAGTGAGATTTATTCAACGTTTAAAATTGAAATTTTCTTATTTAAGAATTTAATATTTTCTAATATATAGGTGTTATATATTACTAACCACAAAGACAGGTTTCAAAATTGTGGATACTATCAGAACTCATTATTACTTTAAGAAAATATACACATATATGCAAAATTAAGTCTCAGAAGAGTATTATCCAAAACTTGACAGTTATTTTCTATATTCGGTTTATGAATTTTGCTTATCTAAATTTTCTAATTTCACTACATTGGACATGTAGAGAATTTTACTTACTAACAATCACCCTATCTTAGTGACATACATTTAAATGACAGCTATTTTGAGGCACTCGGTAGGCTCAGTCGGTTAAACATCTGACTTTGGCTCAGGTCATGATCTCACAGTTTGTGAATTTGAGTTCTGCGTTGGGCTCTGTGCTGACAACTCAGAGCCTAGAGCTGCTTCAGATTCTGTGTCTCCCTCTCTCTCTGCCCCTCACCCACTGGTGCTCTGTCTCTCACTCAAAAATAAACATTAAAAAAATTAAAAAACATAAGGTACAGCTAT
This sequence comes from Hyaena hyaena, assembly GCF_003009895.1. Classification (NCBI taxonomy): domain Eukaryota; kingdom Metazoa; phylum Chordata; class Mammalia; order Carnivora; family Hyaenidae; genus Hyaena; species Hyaena hyaena. Next base: position 1,411,400 of record NW_024081105.1, on the reverse strand, counting down.
TTTTGATAAGCAAAATGCATCACATGCTTTAATTTTGGCATATGGATAATACATGGATAACTTAAATGGAGACAGAAGTAATTTACAAAGAAATACAAATGTGAAGGATGGAAAGTTGAAGATCTTGAAACCTTTACCCATGACCAACCACTAACACAAAGGAGAGACCAACGAGTAAATTCTGCTGGGAAGTGATGACATTCACATTCGAGTCTTGAAAAGCACTGAACTTTGATGTGAATCTGAGATCTGAAAGTGGGGCCTGTTCCTATATTCAGGAATTCAAAACAGTTTCTAGTAGGTTGTCAAAAGCAAATCTGGATCATTTTACAGTTATTTCTTAGACAGTAGGTGAGGGAAAAGTGGAAATGGGTTGGACAAAATAAGGCAATTAATAATGTTTCAGTAGCCTAGCACCAGAGACCTAGGCAGCTGGGCATCCCCAGAGGACTGAAGGAATCTTTGCTGAGAAGAAATAAACTATATCCTGGAACCATCCTCCCCTCTGCCCCCTGCTTGCCCACTGCTAACACTATCGCCCCCAGCAATGCAGGGAAAAGGAAGTTCTGAATCAGTACTTTGGGGAATCTGCTATCTGCAACATCTAGATGCCTGAATACTCAGATGGAAGAGAGCAGACTATTTCAGGAAGCACATATAAGTTAGAAGAGAGCTCCTGATAGCAGGATTGATTATCTGCTCTCAGTCTTGGCACGCAGCAAAGCTCTCTGAAAGATATCTAGGACATATTAGACGGCTGACCGTGGAGGAAGGAATACTGAAATTAAGAAGTATTATTTCATGTTGAGTAGCGCTGGCTACAGCCAACTCCCACGGCAACACTTGCAGATGAATTACACTGGGGAAAGTTGCTGTTGTTTTTTTTTAAAGAGACGAAAAGAAATGGATGTTTATAGACACTTACGAAAGTATTTAAAAACTTTTTTTTATCTTCCCACTATACTTCACAGTCCTAAATAAAACAGATATCATCTTATATAATGTTTTATAATTTTCAGTTTCACTACAATTATTTATCTTGAACTTTATCACCAGGGTTAGGAATATCAACGTTTTAACAAGGGGAAGGCTCAATCAGTGGAAATGAACTGAGGCCATCTGAATTCTATCAGAGATAGGACTCACACCATAGACATCTCAGTCCAATTGCCCTCATTCAATGCAGGTGCCATGCTGTCTTGCATGACCATATAAGCCCATAATAAAAGAATGATTTATAGCCGGGTATTCATTTTAGGTATAGTTAATTTCATTGCTTTAAATGACTTTAGATGTCTGCTCCATTTGGGCATCATAATTACTTTCATTAGTAAATAAATTTGCATTTTGAAGTAGAGATTACATGGGCAATATCTTCCTGTTTGCAGGTAATTTACTGCCGAGGTGGGATTCTCTCATTCCATGGTAATAATCCTCTTAAATGTGCTCTGGCAACACTGGAAATCAGAATACAGCTTGCCTTTAGTGAACTGAAACTGTCCAAGGAAGAGTCCTGATGTTCTGAAGTCCTAATAAAACCAATTAAATGATATTAAACATTGGCTAAGTCATTAGTTTTTTTTAATTATTATTTTTCTATAGAACCTCACATATTAAACATTGGCATCCACCCAGCCTTTTGACTGAAATAGAGAACAGCATTTTTAACTGTATTTTGTATTTTTTAAATTAAAAATGTAATGGTATCTTTAATTTTTTTTAATGTTTATGTATTCTTGAGAGAGAGACAGAGCATGAAAGGGGGAGCAGCAGAGAGAGAAGGAGACACAGAATCAGAAGAGGGCTCTAGACTCTGTGCTGACAGCACAGAGCCCCAAGCAGGGCTCAAACTCATGAACCGTAAGATCATGACCTGAGCCAACAAGGTCAGATATTTCACCAACTTAGCCATGGAGGTTCCCTATAGCAGTATCTTTTTAAGTGAACTGTCTTTTCTATATAAATGCACACGGGCTCTCCACATCAATGTGTGTAAAAAGTTGTCGTAAGGAAAAAGATCCTTCTTCCAGATTTTATCCTGATCATCATCCAGAGCCCAATCTTCTACAATTTTGGCATTCTTGGCACCTCACTGGGTCCCTTAGAATGGTGTGCATGAGCAGAGGTTTGAATCAGGCAACAAACACAACCGTATACTAATGCATACACATATATATAAACATACACAGGCACAACCTCATAGTTTAAAAGGAACCATAATCCTCTGACAATAGAGTAGAAATTAGTGAATATATTTATGTAAAAGTACAGAAATAACCTTTGGTTTGTTTTGTTAAGCAGTTTCTATCAGTTCACATACCACACTTACTGAGGATGTCCCATCAAATCAAATTAACCAAATATACAATAAAAGTAACTAAAATAGTCAAACAATGTTTTCAGCATGGTCAAGTACAAATCATTCTTGCCCAAAGCCTAAGACTGATCATATATAAACAAAAGTCAAATTCAGAAAGGTATTTGTATTAAACTTAGTAAAATCAAAGCAAAACATTTGTGCTATTTATGTACATTTGGGATGGGGGAGAATAGTAATATTGCCTGAATAAGAAAGCCTCTAATAACAACCAATAAAATCATGCACATTTTAAAACTTTACGTATATGACACTGAAAGTTAGAAAAAGGTAGTCATAGAACATTTAGATGAACACAGGTCTCATTATACCACTTACTTAAATCAACCAAGTTGTCTTTTTAAAATATGTTGATCATTCTCTGTATATATATCCAGAATGTCAACTGAATTCACACTGTCCTTCAGATTTAGTTAGACTTTTCTTGAATCTCCTACCTCAATCCTGTAGTAGTTCAGGAGGGTCTTCGTAGTATGTTCATTGATGCTCAGACTGACTAATTTTTGGGGTCACTCAAATTTCTGAATCACAGCAGCTACTGAGCTCCCTCTGATAGCTGACATATGATATTTGTCAATATTAACCTCATTTATTTAGGATTTCCAGACAAACACAAAAAATATTCATATTTGGTATATAGTGAACTTTAACCTATCTCGGGAGATGGATGAAGGCTACACATCAGAAAAACAACAAGTCAAAATTGAATATTAGATTTGCTCATGGTTAGATTTTCTTTGGACATTTTATCATTAATCATGTATCTGTATCCTTATTCTTATGAGCCAGTCTCCTACTACATAACTCCAACCCTCTTTACATATTCAGCTATCCATCCCTTGCTCATTTGCTATCTCCTTCTTTCACTCTCTTGAGCCTAACTATACCTTGAGATCATCTGCCACCATCAAAATGGCTAGCCTAAAACTAAGCCACATGACTTTTTGTAGCTCTAGTCCCCAATATTAATGTCATCTACTTTTTTCTTCCTATAAGCAGATGGTGATTATTTATTATAAAGCACTACCTATATTGGGCAAATATAAAAACACATATCCATCATTAATTAACAATAGTTACTAAACATCAACTACCAAGAGATGATGACATTTAGGAAATGAAAGTAATTAAATTAGTAATGGTGTCTACTCAAAAATATTTATATTTATACTAAGCACTTTACCCATATTTTTTTAAACTCCTCATAGCGATTCTAGGAAACAATTCCCATTATATGTATACATACATAACGGGTATTACACACATGTATTTGTTTATATATGAGGCTGAGTCTAAAATAATTTACAAATATTGGAATATTGATTCAGATCATATTGCAAATTAGTGTCAAACCATGATAAACCCCAAGCATATCTTGGTACACATCTCACTGACAACACTCCAAAAAAATTGAAAACTATTTTAACAAAGAGATGAAATCTCAGACCTCAAAGACCAAGTGATTCTCTTAGAGACATGAACCTTATACACAAATAACTAGAAACAGTATTGGATATGTGTCAATTAATGGTATAAGAAAAGAAAAGATTGCTTCTAATGGAAGGAGATATCAATAGCAGCTAAAATAATTAAAGTAAACAGCTTCAGGGGCACCTGGGTGGCTCAGTCAGATAAGGGTCTGACTGGCTCAGGTCATGATATCACAGTTCATGAGTTTAAGCCCTGTATCGGGCTCTGTACTGACAGCTCAGAGTCTGGAGCCTGCTTTGGATTCTGTCTCCCTCTCCCTCTGCCCCTCCCCAGATTGCACTGTGTGTCTCTCTCTCAAAAATAAATAAAATTTTAAAAATTAAAAAAAAAACAGTTTCAAGTGAGATATTTTTAAATTGATTTCTGAACACTTGGAAGATGTTGGTTGAACGGGTCTTTTCTAAATATGTATCTATGTATAGAGAGATAGATACATTATTTGTATTTCTTCTGCCATTTAAAAGAAGACACACTGGTAATATAGTTATTCTGATAAGCCAAGAGTGAGAATGGCAGAAACAGCCAAAAAATAGAAGAATTACAAAACTTTCTAGGTTGGGTATTCCCATGAGAGAGGAGTGTATTATTTATTCTTGGGGCTACTGTCAATTATTTCAGACTTCTGGTATTTACTTATACTTCTGTTTGTGTCTAGGTGAGCAGTGGACAACTATTTTAAAAGTGACATATCGAAAGAGATTGCATACATCTCGAAGCTATCTGCCCACAGAAATTCCTTATCAAATATAAACTCAATATTTCAAATAGAAGGTAGCATAGTGCATAAAATTACAATCACCATTATGATTGGAAAAATGAGACTTCGAGTAATATAAAAATTTCTTCTGCTTAATGAGGAAATAAGAAAAACCACTGGCAATGTTGTCAATATTCAAACCTATTATTCTCTTTTTATATTTTATAATTAAAGAGGGGAGGGAGAGAGAGACAGAATACTGTCATACTAATCGCATGACTCATGGGATCAAGCCCCACATCAGGCTCTGCTCTGACAGAGCCCAGGCTTGCTTGGGATCCTCTTTCACTGCCCCATATCCCCCTTGTGTATGAACTCTTCTCTCTCTCTTTCACCAAATAAATAAACTTAAAAAAAAGAAAGTACACATGCTTTGCTCTGAGTACTATTCTGTTTAAAACTAAACACCCTGTGCTCATCACACCAATGCCTTCATGAATAGCCATCACTCATTTAGCCCATCCCCCACCCACTTCCCCTCCATCAATCCTCAGTTTGTTCTCTGCTTAGAGTCACTTATGGTTTCCCGCCCTCCCTTTTTTCCCTTGCCCTATGTTCATCTGCTTTGTTTCTTAAATTCCACACATGAGTGAAATCATATGCTACTTGTCTGACTTATTTCACTTAGAATAATACACTGTAGCTCCATCCACATCATTTCAAATGGCAAGACTTCATTCTTTTTGGTGCTTGAATAATATTCTTCACACACACACACACACACACACACACAAACACACACATACACAACATCATCTTTATCCTTTCATTACTTGCTGGACATTTAGGCTTTTTGAATAATTTGGCTTTTATTGATAATGCTGTTATAAACGTAGGGGTGGATGTGTCCCTTTGAATCAGTATTTTTGCATAATTTGGGTTAATACCTAGTTCTGCAAGTGGTGGTTCATAAGATAGTTCTGTTTAACTTTTTGAGAAACCTCCATACTGTTTTCCAGAGTTGCTATACCAGTTTGCATTCTCACGAACAGTGTAAGAGTGCTCCCCTTCTTGCACGTCCTAGCCAACATCTGTTGTTTCCTGTGTCATTATTTTTAGGCATTCTGAAATGTGTGAGGTGATATCTCATTGTAGTTTGTCTTGTATTTCCCTAATGATGAGTGACGTTGAGCATCTTTTCTTGTGTCTGTTAGCCATCTGGATGTCTTCTTTGGATAAATGTCTATTCATGTCTTCTGCACATTTCTTAACTGGATTATTTGCTTTCCTGGGTGTTGAGTTTGGTAAGTTCTTTATAGAATTTGGATACTAATCCTTTATCAGATATATCATTTGCAAATATCTTCTCTCATTCCATAGGTTGCCTTTTAGTTTATTGATTATTTCCTTCACTGTGCTGAAGATTATGTTGATGAAGTCCCAATACTTCTTTTTTTTCCGCAAGCTTAGTTATTTATTTATTTTGAGAGAACAAGAGCAAGAAAGCAATCACATGAGCAGGGGAAGGGCGGGACAGTGAGAGAGGTAGAGAGAGAGAAACCTGTGCCGACAGCATGGAGCCTGATGCAGGGCTTGAACCACGAACTGTGAGATCATGACCTAAGCCAAAATCAACAGTCAGATGTCTCTCTGACTGAACCACACAGGAACCCTTCTATTAGTTCCTTTTTGCTTTTGTTTCCCTGGTCTCCAGACACATACCTAGGAAGAAATTGCTATGGTCAATATCAAAGAGGATGCTGCCTGTGTTCTCCTCTAGGATTTTGATGGTATCCTGTCTCATATGTAGGTTTTTCATCCACTTTGAATTTATTTTTGTGTATGTTGTAACAAAGTGGCCCAATTCATTCTTCTGAATGTTGCTCTCCAGTTTTCCCAACACCATTTGCTAAAGAGACTGTTTTCCCATTGGATTTTCATTCCTGCTTTGTGGAAGATTAGTTGAACATATAGTTCTGGGATTCCTATTCTTTTCCATTGATCTATGTGTCTGTTTTCATGCCAGTACCATATTGTATACTGTATGGATGATTATAGCTTTGTAATACAGCTTGAGGTTCAGAATTGTGATGCCTCCAGTTCTTTTTCTGTTTCTTTTTCAGGATTCCTTTGGCTATTCAAAGTCTTTTGTGGTTCCATACAAATTTCAGGATTGTTTGTTTTAGCTCTGTGAAATTGCTGGCGTTGTTTTGATAGGGATTCCATTAAATGTGTAGATTGTTTGGGGTAGTATAGACACTTCGACAATGTTTATTCTTCCAATCATGAGCATGGAATGTTTTTCCATTTCTTTGTGTGGTCTTCAATGTTTTTCATAAGTGTTCCATATATTTTAGAGTAGAGATCTTTTATGTCTTTGGTTTGGTTAATTCCTAGGTATCTTATGGTTTTTGTTGCAATTATAAGTTGGATCAATTCCTTGATTTTTTTCTCTGCTGCATCATTATTGGTGTATAGAAATGCAACAGATTTGTGTACATTGATTTTTGTATCCTGTGACATTGCTGAATTCTTATATCAGTTCTAGCAATTTTGTGGTGGACTCTTTTGGGCTTTCAAAATAGAGTATCATGTATTTGCAAATAGTGAAAGTTTGAATTCTTCCTTGCTGATTTAGAGGCCTTTTATATCTATTTGTTGTCTGATTGCTGAAAATAGGACTTCCTGTGTTATGTTAAATAACAATGGTGAGAGTGTCTTGTTCCGGACCATAGAGGAAGATCTCTCAGTTTTTTGCCACTGAGAGTAATATTAGCTGTGGACCTTTAATATATGGCCTTTCTGATACTGAGATACGTGTTCCATCTATCCCTACTTTGTTGAGAGTTTTTATCAAGACTGGATGCTGTGTTTTGTCAAATGCTTTTTCTCCATCCATGGAGCCACATGGTTCTTATCTTTTCTTTTATTAATGTGGTGAGTCATGTTGGTTGATGTGCAAATGCTGAACCACCCCTGAAGCCCAGAAATAACTCCCACTTGATAATGGTGAATCACTTTTTGAATGATTCTTTTAATGTAATCTTGGATTTGATTTGCTAGGACCTTGTTGAGAATTTTTACGTCCGTGTTCATCAGGGACATTGGCCTGTAAGTCTCCTTTTTAGCGGAGTCTTTGGTTTGGGAGTTAAGGTAATGTTGGCATTGTAATATTAATTTTGAACTGCTCATCCCAACAAGTGCCCTGTTTAATGCCCATCATCCATCTAGTCCATTCCCCACCGGCCTTCCCTCTGGCAATCCTCAGTTTGTTCTCTGTATTTAAGAATCTCTTGTTGCTTGTCTCCTTCTCTGCTTTTATATTATTTTTGCTTCCCTTCCCTTATGTTCATCTGTTTTATAATAGATATGTATTTTCAAATGAAAAAAAAATTAGAGACTCTGAAGAGAAAATTGATAACTGAAGTTAAATAATTAAAATGTAACAGTTAACTGAGTCTGTAAATGAATAACAGAAATACCCTTACAAGTTTCTTAAATTTATCAATATGCAAAGTTAATGGAGAAATGCAGATGGCCTTTATCAGCATATGTTTTTCCAGGTGTATTTACATTTTTATTAAATATTTTGATCTTTAAATGGCAGTTACTTCATTTGAGAAACACTTATCTTAAAGAATGAAAACAACCATTTAATTATATGCCAACTGGGCCTGTTCTATAGGCAAGGTATGAAAAATATGTGTGTGATGTCAATTAAAAGGCATGAAGAAGACATTTCTGCTTTCCTTAAAAGGCTTTCTCATAGTTGCTCTCTACTGATTAAAATTATCTCCAAAAATATAAAACATTGAGATTTAAGAAGTTCCTCCTTTTGCTTTTTTTCATTTTTTTCTTTCCCCCCCAAAATAAGATGTCCTTGGAAAGCTGAGGAATATAACAGCAGAAAACCATCATTGCTCTCTTGCTCAGCTCGAACTGCTGTGAGAAAATACCATATTCTCTGTGGCTTAAATAACAGACATTTATTTCTGAGTTATGGAGGCTAAGAAGTCTAAGATCCAGGTGCAAGCAGATCAGATGCTTAGATAAGGCCCTCATCCTGGCTTGCAGTCAAAAAATGTCTCCCTGTATCTTTACAAGACATAGAGAGATATAGAGAGATCTGATCTCTTCTTCTTCTAAGGTTACTGATCTCATTAGAAGGGACCCACCTCATAATCTCATCTAAAGTCAATATATCCCCAAAGCTTTACCTTGAAATACCATCACTTTGAAGTTTAATGCTTCAACCTATGAATCTGGGAAGACATATTCAGCCCATAAATATTGCACTTATATGCCTACATGCACATCTGTTGTTTAAATAATCCTTCAAAGAAACAAGAACCATACAGATCTAAAGCTTTAAAAAATGCATCTTTTGGGAACTAAAAATTATTATGTTGATTTAGATAAAATATATTGTGTTGAAATGAAGCCAATACTTGCACCATCTTTAATCAAACCAAGTAAATCCTAATAATCTATTATTAGATAAGAGAGTATATTAGACAAAAGAAAATAACTATGCTTTAGTAGGCTCCTCATATTCTACCAACCATCATACTTCTTTTCTCAAATGGTTTTCATAAGTAGTGCCTTTATCCCGTGGCTATATAGAGGCACTCTCCTTATGCTCATGGTCTGTGATGATCAATAAAGTAGGTTTCACACTGATACCAAGAAATGTATTTGTTGTTTCTAATTTAATACAGTCCAGGTTTAAAGGCTAAGAGGAAATTATATAGTTTTGTTTTGTTTTCAGAATATTTTCCATTATGTGTTAAGGAGGGGTAAAGAGAAGAAGAAGGGAAGCCCATGCACCCTAAACAAGAGTGATGGAAAGAAAAAAGAAAATCAAAGTTTTAATAAACTGTAGTTAAGGGGTTAAAATAGTATCTCAAAATATTTCTAGGTGAATCATATATAATACTAGGATATCTGATTTACAATTTAATTTTGTGTATCTCGTGGGAAATCACTTACCTAGTTTATGATAGATTTGTGATAAACCTTTGGCAGTTGTTTTACACATGGGAGTTTTCCTATGTGGCAATTTATAGCAGGAAATTGGGAGACTTATGTTAGTAGAAAAGGCTACTGGTGAGAAATTAAGTGTAGAAAAATGGAAGGATCGAACCAAGACACTGCTGTAGCATAACCATCAAGTGGGCAGAAGTGTAACTTGGCCATCTTGGTGCCTAGAAGAGTACTAGTCACATAGTCACTACTCAGTAACTGAATGAATGAATGAATGAATGGTTCCAGAGAATTTTATAAAAGAGTATTTCATTAATGTTACCATATCATCTGCCATCTCTATGTAATACTTTCATGAATTTGGTCTGTGAATTGTGAATCACTCTTGTGAATGTGACGATGAGGCAGAATTTGAACAAGTGTATCTTCATCAAACAGAGTGCTTACAATAAATGAGATCTGGTCAATAGCAACATTCAAGTATTTCAAACTTTTGTCTACACTGACATTATTTCACTCACCAAGGAGAGAAAGCAACAACAGAAAAAAAAAACTTATTTGCTAAATACAAATATATTAAGCAACATTTCAAACTAAAATGTGAACTACCATTGGAACTGACTCCCTTCCTTCAGTATGACTGAGTTTACCCAACTTCCAAACTCAAATATTTGCATTTATAATCGAAAATCTGAGCATTTCACTGTTTATTTCTTAATATGTGTATTCCTTCCTCCAGTAACAGATATGGCCAATGAGTATTTTTCTAGGAGTACAGCATACAGTTTTGAAGGTGGGGATCTTATTATCAATGGAAAATAAATTAGGACTAAAAGGGAACCTCAGGATCTAATTTTTTCAAATACCTCCCGATACTGGGTCTAGCTGATAAATGCTACCATTCCAGTAAAATGCTATTATTTCTAGTTTCTTCAATGATATATTTGGTTTGTAATATTTAGAAAGTAGTTTTTCACAGAGAGACATTTATTCAACGCTATTATTAAATAACTTCTACATGCCCTGCTCCTGGATTACACAAAATGGATCAGATATCTATGTCATTTTCAAAGAGTTTATATGCCTTAAGGAGATAAATAACAAATGTAAATAAGCATATGATAAATAGATGCTAATAAATGTGACAACATGAGAAGAAGGAAAAAACTTCTATGGATGCATAAAGTTAACTGGCCAGATTAATTAAATCTCCATGAAGGAAAGCTCTCCTCTTGAAGAAATCCAGCATAACTTTGATTTTAAAACTGATTGATCGACAAAAATTCATCAACTCCATTGTAGCTATTATTTTCAACTACTTCCTTCCTTCATCAAGGAAAATGCTTTACCATCATAATTCTGTCAGTTATTTCAGTTTTTAGAGCCAAATGAAAAATAAAGAAATAAATCAAATAATAATCTAAACTATTGTATGATTAGCAGAAAAAGAAAAAGGGCAAGAAGGCATGAACATTTTACCCTTTGTTCAACAAGTATGTAGCAGTTATATTTAATTGAAGCAGACTGAAATAATATTCAGTACAACTATGCCCCAAAAAAATATTTCCAAAGGAATTACTACTAGAAAATAATTTAAAGAGGACTATTGAACTCTTTTGTGTTCCCGTTTGGATACTTGTTTGCTTTTCCGTGAATCTTTTCACACAGTGAAACCTTCTTTTGTCTTTCTAACACCTTTTCTTTCTTTCTTCTACCATTGCCCCAGGTACCTGGAGAACTGACCCAATTATGTCTATGTCCTTCCTTTGGGCAGTCGGAAGAAAGTGCTGGAGAGTTGAGGTGCCGGTGGAAAAGGAGACTCAGTATCAGGGAATCAAGCAGGAAAGCAGGGATATTTGATAAAGTTTGCTGTCTTTGGTATTCCATATTCCCTCACTCTATTCCATATTCCCACAGAGACTTAATAAAACACACAGTAAGTGGTGATAGCCTCAGAATGAAATCTGTATTACTTGAATTTAAACCTCCTGGTAAATCTGACCTCAGAGAAGATACTTTGTGACAGCAGAGAACATCCAAGGGTCTTCAGTCATATGTTGTGTAACAGGCTTTTCAATATTTAGTGTACAGAGGTTTCCATATCCTCCTACCTCTGTTTGGCTTCTTTATGTATATATGTTTCATATTTTATTTTTTTAATGTTTATTTATTTTGAGAGAGTGTGTGTGTGTATGTGTGTGGGAAGGAGCAGAGAGCAAGAGGGAGAGAGAGAGAATCTCAAGCAGTCTCCTCACTGTCAGTACAGAGCCTGACTGGGGGCACAAATTCACAAACCCTGAGATCATGACTTGAGCCAAAATCAAGAGTCTGACTCTTAACCAACTGAGCCATTCAGGTGCCTTTGTTTCATATTTTAATTTTCATATGGGGCAAACACAGGAATCGATTCCTCTCTGAAAATAGGGATTATACTATGGCATTTTTGCTATTCTAGGATTCATCTATATTTTTTCACTTACTTGAAGGTTTATAAAAGCTTGTAAAATTTATGTTACGATTTTGCTTCTTGGATTCAGCAAATGTAAAATGTGTTAAATATTGTGGGTTCCTTCTGGGTTTCTATCTACAACTGTTTTCACATAACGTATTATATCCATAAAAACAAATATTTCTAGAACTAATGCAGATTACCACATTATTTTCCCTACAAATACATGAATTATATATGTACATTGAGATCAGCCTTTGTTTCTTTATGAATTATCATCAGAAATATGAAATTAATTTAAATCATCAAATATTTATATTGATACTACAGGGGAAAATTGTAATGTAACTCCTTCAGCCTTCTATTTCTATCGGAACATGAACACAAAATCTTTTATGTTTGTGAACTTAAAGACAAATATATATCCATTATTAGTCAGTAGTAATTACATAAACATTTAAACTTAAACTATACTGTATATATTAAATTTTATATTTTTGTCAATTATTTATATCACAGAAGTTAAATTTTAAGATAGTTCTGAGATATTTTTATTGCTTTTTTTTTCTGTAACTAGGAATAGAAACCTGTGTTAAATGTCTAAGGGCAAACATTGTCTTCTGCTTCACATGCTAAAGCAAATAAGAAAACATGTTTGCTTAAATATTTTTAGGAAATAATATGATGTTATTTTCTAACATGTAAAGAGCATTTAATGAAAACTGTCATAATTCTAAAGAAAAATTAGTTTTTCTTTAAATACACTTACTTAGGATCTACTTTTTCCCCTAAAAACTATTTAAAAAGTATCATCATGTTTAATTTCCTATATGATTCATAAAAAAATGTAAACAAAGAAATCAACACATCTTTAAGATTTCTGATTATAAGGAAGCAGCTTTATTTAGCTTCTTAACTGTCCTTTAAAGTTAGTGTAGTCAATTCTGGTACAGAAAATGAGAGTATCATCATTTTCAAAGGATTAAAGAGTTGCTACAATCTTACTATAAACTCAGAGCAGTAAAAGTATCCTTTTAAGATCTTCAAACATAAAATCTCCAAGAGTCAACTTTCTGAATTTGATGACTGAAACTTAAGTTTGTCCTCTGTTAATTTCAAACACTTAAAATCATTCATAGCTACTGTGTCAATATGTGAAATGCCTTAGAAGGCATTTTTTGGAAGGAGAAATAATGAATAGATAAACTACGACTATTAATGAGTTGCTAACTACTATTAACCAAAATTTGTAATCAATCACAGTGTTCCTTAAAATACTGTGTCAGTTTAGACACCTTCAGGCATAACAACAAAAAAATACCAAATCAAATGACAAAAGCAACATGAATTATTAGTGTACTTACAACTTTTCCTCAGGAATATTGTTCCAACGATTCTATCATATCATCAGAAGCCTATTTACTGTCTACTCTGCCCACCTCAATGTTTTGTCTGTGTCTACCTTCATGGACCAAAATGGTATGTCACAAAAAAAAAAAAAAAGGAAATATTAAGAGTTGAAAAAAGATAGTACTCCTGTCTTATGTTCTTTCTCAAGAGAAATAAATTACTTTTAGACTCCCATCTTTCTCAAAAGGCTTCACTTTTTTTTTGTTTTTTTAATTTATGAGAAGTGTGTCTCACTGCATCACAGGCCCCATTCATTCTTCAGCCAATCGCTACCAGGAAAACTGGATCATCATAATTTTCTTGGATTATTTAACCTTCACCCCTGGGTCACACGGACCCCTTCATGACCATGAGCAAAAAAGAAATGGGTACAGTTGAGGGATGGTTAATCAAACAGACAAACAACAGAATCTGTCATGTGAATAAATTTGTGAATCATTTGTTTTGGGGAGAAATACATTTTTCAAATCATTTATATATTCCTTGGTCAGGATTTATAGTATCTGATGTCTTTTAGAAAAGTCAATATTTTATGAAATCCTCAATAATTTTCCTCAAATTCTTCCTCAAATAATTTGGATAAATTCTTTGGATATTTTCTTACTAGAAAAATACTTCATATTCAACAGCTAGGGGGAAAAATAACATCTTGCCATCTTTTATGTGCCTAGATTTGTGCTGGTCAAGATTACAGATTCATTAGAGAGGTAACATACCATCAGTCTCAATAGGAAACTTTGGTGTCCTTGAGGAAACCGATTAAAAACTGAAAGCAACTATAAACCAACAGGTTATGTATACAGGAAGGACTTGACCAAGAACTAGAAATTCTGACCTATGCTGCCATCCATAAGAAAAAAACATCTGAAAGGAAAACACCTGGAAAAGTTCTAGAAGAAGATGCAACAATTAACAAGGCCTTCAAGATTAACAAAGAGATGGGGCGCCTGGGTGGCTTAGTCGGTTAAGCGTCCGACTTTCGCTTAGGTCATGATCTCGCGGTTCGTGGGTTCGAGCCCCGTGTCGGGCTCTGTGCTGACTGCCAGCTCAGAGCCTGGAGCCTGTTTCAGTCTGTGACTCCCTCTCTCTCTGACCCTCCCCTGCTCACGCTGTCTCTCTCTCTCCTAGAAATAAATAAAACATTAAAAAAAAATTAAAAAAAAAAAAAAAAGATTAACAAAGAGATGTCCTAGGCTGGGAAACAATAGGGGTAAACACACACACACACATACACACGACTTCTATTTGGAAAATATAGTAAAGAATGGAGAGAAATACAAAATAGGATAGTAGATAGTAATAATATAATTAGCAAATAATTTAAGGTAAAGCATAATATCATAGGTAAGAGTACCATTAATAATAAGGAAAAGAAGTCTTTGGTGGTTGAAGTCTCTAAGAGTTTTGTTTTTATTTGTAAAGAATTTAATAAGTGTAACTTATTGTAGGTGATAATTTAAGAATGTAACTGAAATATTCAGTGAACTCAGAGAAATGCTACAAAAATAGCTGTGAGTTAAAGTTTAAAAATATTAAATAAATGTACAAGCACACTTTCTATGTTTGTATATATAAATATTAAAAGTTAAATCAAAACAAAATATATTAATTTTAACAGTGGTTTTGTAAATAATATAATTTAAACTGCCAAAAACTGAAATTAAATAGAGTTCTCAATTAAAAAATAACATGATCTTACTTTTTTATCAGTAATGTAAAATAACTTGAGATGTTTCTTTCAAACAAGAAATGGAGTTTGCACTAGATCTTCCATGTGTTCCCATCTGCTTATTTTGTATTAAAAACTTGTCTTATATATAGCTACCTTGACTAGGGCTTTGACTAGAACTCTTATTAATATGGTAGTTAATCTATGTGAACATTAATCTTTTTATAAGCATCTCTCTGTTCTACTCATTGGTAAATTAACTGGATTTTAAAGAAATTATATGTGTTTCATTTATATACAATAGCATCTGCCAAGCAGCTATTGCAAGAGGAATCCAGGTACCCTCAAGGAATTGAGAAAAAGAAGGACTGGGCCAGAGCAAAGAAAATGGTAAAAGAGTACAGAAAAGTGAGTTCAGGATGTAAAAATAAGCCACTCATTCAAGGACTTTGTGGAAGATGCTAAGGCTTCCATCGTTTCTCTTTAGATATTTGCAAAACCTTTCGTAGATTTTAAGCTGGGGCAAGATATGATGAGATCTGTTTTCCTAACAGAGAGTTAGGATTCAGTTTAAGAAATGAATTGTAGGACAAATTTGGAATTAGTTAAGAAAAGGAGCTATTACAAGGAACTAGTTCAGGGATGATGTTGGCTTAGGTCAAGGTAGCTGGCATGCTATTGGAAGGAATATAGATAGATATAGATATAGATATAGATATAGATATAGATATAGATGATATAGATATAGATATAAATGATATAGATATAGATAAGTTAAGATGCACTAGGTTGCAGTTAAAAAGAAATTCATATTTGAATTGGCTTCGTCATTAAATATAATGTACTGGCCTATAACTTACCACTAGAGGTATCATGAAACTTTGCCAAAGATAATAAGCAGACCTCAGGGTACATATTCCAAAATGTTTCCTACAAGTTTCCTTAATACTGTGTCCCAAGTGAGTATACAGCATGCTGCCAGGGCAACTATGTGGGTTTCAGTTCATGTAGCAATTCAGTAATATCAAGGACACACTAATATTCTTTGATTTTTTTTTCCAAGGGTAGGTACAGAGTTTATACAAATATGGTAGATGCAGTGTCTCAACGAGGTCATCAATAACACAGTTTTATTATGTGTACTGGCATGAACAATGCTAGCGTTAGTTTAAAATGAGTTTTCTGGGCAGAATAAGACAGCTTCCAGGGCGGTGAGGGCGAAATGCTTCCACAATTGCATCTAGCTTGAGAGAGAGCAGGGACAATCAGAGAAAGCCGTAACAAGCTTGACTCTTCATGAATTAATTGAGCTAAATGTTTTGCAACTGCACAGCAAAGGTCTGTTACTCCCCTGCTTTCCCTCTGCATCTTCATCGCAATACAGTCTGTTTCTTTCAACACCTCATTTCCTATGACAAATTTCCAACGCGATGCTTTCAGTTTTCAATAGTGCTTAATAAAGTCATACTTCACTTCTCATTTGACTAGTGACACTTGTGCCTCCTCCCTCAAACCATGAGGGAGGAGGGGTGAATGGTACCTTAAATTCTTGGCACTAAGAGCTCGCATGGGCTTCATTTATTTTAGTGAGCATGATAATACCAACGGTGATCTGCTGCATCTGGAAATTTGTACTATGTCACACTGCTAATCTGCTAAAGTTTGCTGGAAGTTTTGTGAAGATTAATTTATAACGCTAACATTATTTCACTCACTAATGGAGAAAAACACTTTTTGACTGTATATTTATTAAGGTTTAGATAATTTTATTTTATAATTAAGAACATGTGTTCCTTCTGCAACTTTTTTGTGTGAAAACACGCTTTACCTTTACGTTTTGGCATCTTTAGTTTTGGTCCCGTATGTTATCATCTCAGAATAGAGTTGCTGTAATGTGTGCATGTAAAACCAATGGGTGTATAGACAGAATCTGCTGCTATTCAGAAGCTATTGAAATTCAAGACAAAATACATAAGGGTACTGGAAAGGAATCAGCTGAAGGGCTTTTTGCTCATTATTAAAATTCATATTTTCCCTCTGATAAATATAGATCACATATATTACTATAGCTTGCCCCAAAACTATTTCATTGCAAATATTTATGCAGTATTTTTTGGTTTGGTTAATGATGGATGTCTTGGAATGCTCCCATTAACTGAACAAGCAGTATCATAACTCAACTACAGTAGACATATATAGCAAAAGTAGTTTTGACAAGTAAAATCATATAGCTTATAGAGTTGGAGAAAAAAAACTTTTAGTTCAGATAGATGTAAATAAAGAACTATAAATTCGGATTTAAATCACCTAAAATGACCACTAATACAATTTCCAAAGACAAAGGGAGGATTATTTTATAAGGATTTACCCTCAAAAGAACTTTTTTATATATATTTTGCCTAATGCCACAGAAAAGCATCTCCTCATATGAGTAAATAACATTTCTTATTTCATAAACTTAAGAATAACATCAATGGCAACAAAATTGAGGTGCATTACACTTTTGGAGAATTATACAACATTTGATCTACATTCACCTGGTGTGGAATTACTACTTAGAGTTACCAAAATTCTCTTTAGAAATGATATTTATTTATCTAGTTCACAAAGTGCAATGATTTATATATGCCTATATTTATGGATTGATGAGTAACTTTAACTTGAAATACTTGTAAAACTAGTCTAATATAATAGAATAAATGCTGATTGCTTTTACCTTATAAACTCATCTATTATTTTATAGATTTACCTGTATTTGTTATCATATTGAAACTAAAAAAAGAGAAACACTTAGCATTGTAAAAGTGAATACCATAGACAGTCTGTGAAATGCAGATAGTTGTCCAGAAGCTGGGAAAAGTAAGTCATGGAGGGTTACAGAATTGTAGTAAGAAACTCACTAAACTCACTCTGTACTAGGAAGCGTAAAAAAAAAATATTTTGCATCTTTAAGAAAGAAACAGCCAAACTTTGGCAAAAATATGACTTAAAAAAAGAGATTACATTCTAAGATAAATTGTTTTGGGGTAAAATTAATTTTCAGTTACTCTGTGTATCAGGAGGGGAGGAGGGAGAAGAGATACGGTTGGTAGATGTGAAACTAGCATACCAGCTATTTCTAGCTAGAAAAACAAAAAAATGTTTCCAAAATTTTCATATCTTAAAGGATCAAGTTACTGTGGATACCCACTGGATGAGAAACACACAAATCTACAGATAGTTGAAATGACTTATTTGCCTGGGAAAAAAAAATAGTGACACCTGTGAAATAACCGAAATTTTACTGAAATCATTGTTAACAGATCTGTGCCTACATATATTAGTCTTCCAATTATCTTCTGGGCAACTCCCTAAGTCTCTGGTCCTCATTTATTTCGTTAGTAATGTATTGTGAGTAATAACACACGTTTCTAGGGATGGTTGTGAGGCTTTGGCGGCAGAATATGTTTGATATGGATACTAAATTGTGAAGCGCCACCCAAACTTTAGAAATGCTAAAATTTTTAATACTAGAGCAATATTACAATGTATTGGAGATATAGAGCTGGACAAAGGAAAAGAAGAATAAACTTATAGAAGAGCTGAGACATAAAGGAACTTTTTTTGAGTCAACAGACATAGAAAGTGGCTAAATCATTATTCCTCAAGCAACATTAACAGAAACTGATTAACCCCCACTGGTGTTTTCCTAGCATATGTCACACTAATTATTTCTTCAGAAAGCCTTAACCTGGCCAAATTTATTGGTCCATTCTAAAATATTTATTCTCAATGGCTCTTTTACTATGTTGCTCTCTAAAAGAATAGAATCAACTCAAAATGCTGTTACTAAAATAACTTATTTGTAATGTATACTGTATAATGTAATATAATGTTTTCAAAACTGACTTGTCACAGCATTTTGTACTTTCTAAGTAATAATGTGATACAACATGCATAGAATAAAATTTAAAGTACTATATTCTACATAACATTATTTTCAGATAAGAATACGTATTAAGAACTACACACATTCTTAAAGCTAATGGTTTATTATAATTTCTAAATAATATATCTTATTTTTATGATATATGAATAATGATGTAGTTGCATCTTGTTAAATTAAATTAGGCATCTCTTACTGTTTTAGCAATTCATGTAATTGCCCCGTAATTTTGCAAATGTGCATAATAAGAATGCACAAATGACATAAAGCTCATTTTTATGTAAACAGAGTAATTAATACAGAAATCTCAAATTCTCTTAACTGTCAAAATCAATATGCTTATAAGTTAGGAAAATCCTGGCTTACTGCCTTGAACAACTTAGAAAACATTAGGTAATCAGCTTTCAGTACAATAAATATATTCATAAAAAATGTAGATGAGATTCAAGAAGGTATCATATAAGAGATGCTGGAGGATATGATACTCAGCTGCCCCCTTCTCTTCTTCCTCTACGATAATAAAGAAGACAAATTATGACAATGTTCATTTAAATAGAAAGAAAAGAGGTAATTTATCTTAGCATAAGGGAATAAAATTTGATGTAGTTGATCACAACTGCAATCTATTCTATCTTTCCCTTGGGCTAAAGTGTCATTCTTATATATGCTCATCAAAATTTAATTGAATAGAAATAAAAGTATACTTATTGACTCTCTTCCCTCAGAATATGTGAAACTATCATGCATACGTTGAAATACCCAAGCAGTACTCAACAAAAAACTATGGCATAATTTTGGTCCATGAAATTGGTCCATAATTATTTTTTACTTTCAGTATCTCCAAAGCATCAAAATTGCTATATTAAGAAAATCTTTGGGGCGCCTGGGTGGCTTAGTCGGTTAAGCGTCCGACTTTCGCTTAGGTCATGATCTCGCGGTTCGTGGGTTCGAGCCCCGCATCGGGCTCTGTGCTGACTGCCAGCTCAGAGCCTGGAGCCTGTTTCGGTCTATGACTCCCTCTCTCTCTGACCCTCCCCTGCTCACGCTGTCTCTCTCTCTCTCTCTCCTAGAAATAAATAAAACATTAAAAAAAAATTAAAAAAAAAAAAGAAAGAAAATCTTTTAAAAATATTTTGTAAATAGACAGCGTTTGTTACTGAAAAGTACATTTTTGGCCTTTGGATTGGCCATACAATGACCTCTTCCAATATAAAAACTACATTCTTCCAAGTCATTCTATTTATTTCTTTTTCTTTGCAGTTTTATTCCCACATAGTTTCTCTAGTTTCCTTTATTAGATTTCTTACTCAGATGTTGGATATCCTGGTCACTTGTTCTTTCCCCTCTTCCCTGGGTAAGAATTTGATTAAATCTCAGTAGAAAACTCTTCCTATGGGGATTATAATACTCTGAATCATAGTTCCTCTTTTTGGAGAGGTAATAGATTTGGAACACTCAAATTTCAGTGGATATATTTTAATCTATCTTGTTCTTTTCACCTTGGACATCTATCCCTCAACTATACTTGGTTTTCTCTAAGTCACAGACTCTGAAGAAATTTCTTCAAGGAATAAACCTTTCAGTCTTCTGTCTGGAGTAAGGAGAGCCTTTCATAAGTCAAGAAGAGAATCAGGGGATGTAATGGAGATTTTATATATATGACTTTTCAACTAATTCTTGTAAGTCAGTTCTCTACCAGAGGCACTGAATGACACCAATCACTGAGTGTTGCATTTTGAGCTTTCTTGTCTTTTTCCATCGGTGTTTCAAGATTTAAATTCGTCAGGTCCTTTAGGGAAGTTTTTCTTTGTACATCTGCACTGCATCTTCAGAGAAAAATATTTTTGATGAGGTTTCCTCTCTAAATTCATTGCTAGCTGTTTCATAACTCTAAAGAGTTTCTTAGTAGGGAGTGAGGGCTAGTATGTCTCTATACAACTCTCCATCTTTAGCCAAAAGCCTTCCTTTATTTTGTAAATGTAGTAAATCAGAATTGAGTATTAATATATTAAAAAAAAATATACAGTACTTCCAAGAGATGAGACTGAATCAATATTTGGGTAAATTCAGTATTAAAATTTCATAACTGAACAAATAGTTACAAAGTGTGTGTTGGTATTACAGAGAATATGACACTGAATGAGAACCCTTACTCTCAGAAGACTATTACTATGGTTGGGAAAATTTAACTACTACAAAGTGATGAGGGTGTTAGGAGCAGTAAGGGAAATACCATTACAATTGTGCCAATACCAATCCAATGAGTTACACAGAATAGGATATAAACTTACAATAATGCAAACTGATTTAAGAAAAACATGTCAATCATAATGAATTTTGAGACTGTTAGACAGCTATTGTATAGGAGAGACAGAGAAGGTCATGCTTGAGGATGTCAGTTTGAGAGAAGGTAAGCAAAGGTATGGCAAGAGAGTATCTATTAGTGTGCTGTTTTTATTAAATTGTTTCATTTGGCTTAAGTTTAGGACACGTTTGGAGAGTAGGAAAAATATTGCTGATAAAATTTCAATTTCTGAGGGCTCTTTTCTTACTGAGCACTGCAGTTCCTTCTCATGGATTTTTCCTAATAACTAAATATTCCAGGTTAAAATAATCTCTTAATTCATGTGTATATTTCCCTAACTGGCAGAAGTTAATCAAGAAAATGTGAAATTCCATTGGATATTTTGGGAAAATCTTCATATAAAAATGGTTGTAAGAAACTAAATATAAGTAAAAACAAGTTATTCTTACTTGAAGTACACACACTCACCTTAGTGCCCTTTCATCTATGTGCTTTCTCCCAAACTTTAAGAGAGAAAATTAGACTTTTATTTTAATTATTTCATATTAAATACATCTGAAGAAAGCTCTAAATTATTTTACTTCTTTTTTCTCTTGTCTTTTCATTTTTTTAATGTTTATATATATATATATATATATATATATATATTTTTTTTTTTTTGAGAGAGAGAGAGAGAGAAAGCACAAGCTAGGGATGGACAGAGAGGGAGAGGGAGAGAATCTGAGGCTGTCAAGCTCACGAACCATGAGATCATGACCTGAGCCAGAGTCAGACACTTTTAACTGACTGAGTCAACCAACCACCCCTTTCTTGTCCTTTTTTTGGGAAACTTTGTTCTATTACTAATTGCACACTGTAGGGATACACAGCTTAGATAAATATTACAGAGTTTCCAAAGAAATTATCTTTGGTAGTTTTGTCTATTACCAAAACTGTAGCTCAGAAGGCAGAATTCAACTGGAAGCTTGATAATGCCTGGGTTCTTTGAGCTCTTAGCATGAATTCATGTCTTTAAGAGTTTTGATGTACAAAGGTTTATTTACATTAAAGATAGTTCATAGAAAAACCCTGATTAATAGATGACTTTTTAAGCAAATTAGAGTGACTGAATAGTAGCTTAAAAATAACTCTATTTCTTTTATGTAGAACAATGCCAAAATTATGTTAGTACAATATAATTAGGTGATGACTATGATTTTATTTCAAAAGATTTGAATATTTAAAATTATTTACATGAGTTCCATGGGTTCCATAGGCTACCATTGTTTCTATAAATTGGATAAGTATAGCAAAAAATAAAATTTACTTCAAAACAAAGAAAATGTTAAACTAAATACAATTATAATAGCACATGACTTTTTTTTAAAGGGATGTCTTTTTTAAAATGGTGAAATCTTATGAATTCTTATCATGTTATAAATTATAAAGCCTTAATATGTTGGATTAAATTGTTATTTCAAGGGTCTCAAGTCTAATTTAAGACCATAAACTAACATTAAATTATAATTTTTTGGGTAACTTGATAAATTCCAAGTAAGATAAAAAATATATTACCTACATATATAATTTTAAATTGTTCATTTTTCTTACTTTTAAAAATTTTTAATGTTTATTTGTATTTTTGAGAGAGAGAGAAGGAGCAGGCGAGGGGGAGAGAGAGAGGGAGACACAAAATCTGAAACAAGCTCCAGGCTCTGAGCTATCAGCACAGAGCCTGACATGGGGCTCAAACCCAAAAAAACTGCAAGATCATGACCTGAGCTGAAGTTGGACGCTTAACCAAAGAGCCACCCAGGCTCATCTTTCTTATTTGTATACACAGGTTAGCTAAAGACTAATAGGCCATGAAAACACAGGTTTCTTTAAATACATATATTCACACATATACAAGAATATATAATGTATAACTATATAGTCTATAAATATTATATATATATTATCCTATAGTTATATATTACCATGTACCATACATCATAATATTATATACACATGTACACAAACACATATTACATAATTTTCTTTATTTTGCAAGATAGCTTTAGGTTGATTACACTTTAGATGAGTTTATTTCTGATTCTGGTTCACTCTCCTCCCTTCTCTAGGATCATTTACTTCAGAGACCTTTCAGTTGAACATTATTTCTCTTCCTCTTAGTTGGATAAATCTTTTTCTAGGCTTCTATAGATTTAACAACTGAGGAATGTCTCCTTTAAGGGCCTGGAAATCACCCCTTTGAAATGTAATCAAGGAAGACAGAGCCCCTATCTGCCAATTTCTGTGAGAGTAAAGGAGTCTCTGATCCATAAGCACCAACTGGTAAACAGATGACCTAACCACACTGATCAACCTCTAAACTAACTTCTGCCAGTACTTTACCAACTCATCCCAGTTCTTAAAAGCTTTCCAGCCTTATTTCAGCAAGATGAGTTCCATCTCTCTCCTCTATTGCAATAGTCTGGACCTCTATTGCAACTCTTAAATACAGCCTTCCTTGCATATTTAATTCTGTCCAGTGTAATTTTTTTTTTACTTTAAAAAATACAGTGATATGAAATGCATTCATTTGAAAGAGTTATTTGAGCAATTCTTGCTTTCCTGTTTCTGGGTTTCTTTTGTACCCAGGAAAAAAGTTCATTACTGTGCTTGAAAATGATAATTAACATGTATATTTTCACAGAGAAATTATAATATGTATATAAAATTAA
Organism: Hyaena hyaena; assembly: GCF_003009895.1. NCBI lineage: Eukaryota > Metazoa > Chordata > Mammalia > Carnivora > Hyaenidae > Hyaena > Hyaena hyaena. Next base: position 1,387,389 of record NW_024081105.1, on the reverse strand, counting down.
AATATAAAATTTTGTTAATATTTTGTCTGTTATTATTCATTAAAATAAAATATCAATATACTACACATATTGTACTGGTTAATATTGTGAGGAGAATGATAATATTTTAAATACAAAATTAAAAGTTTTAATTATACAATCCATTTGCATACCTATATACTTTAGTTTGTTTAAATACATAGGCATATGTGAATTTTGAGGTTCATTAAAATATTAATAGTCAAAAATATAATAAAAGACAAATTTGAGGGCATGTTGTAATTGTAAAATATTTGGAAATGTGGATCCTATTTGCTTAAGTTTATAATATACACAATTATTAATTAAAGAGAAACAGTGCATTATATTGGGTTGACAAAGTTGACTCAATATGAAAAGAATCATTCATTAATTTAATATCATCATTAAGGCTTGAGTACAAATTATGAGTGGATATTTTAAAGAAATTAAAATTAGAATTTGGTCTACCTTTTTGTAAACTGGTCAAATTTTCCTGTGCCTAGGTAATAGAAACTAATTCCCTTTAAGGCAAAAAATATTCATTAACTCCTTGAACTTTAACATATTCCTAAGTTAGTTAAATAAAAAGTGCTTTAAAAAAGGGGCATTGCTAAAAATTATTGTGTTTTAAACGTATTGTCTGTATGGAAACCTGAGTGGCTCAGTCAGTTAAGTGTCCCACTCTTGATTTTGGCTCAAGTCATGATTTCACGTTCGTGAGGTGGAGCCCCACCTTGGGCTCTGTGCTGTTAACAGTGAGTCTGCTTGGGATTCTCTCTCTCCTCTCTCTTCCTCTTCCCTGCTAGTGCTTTCTCTCTCAAAATAAACAAATCAATAAATAATAAATAAAATGTATTGTCTGTAAAAGTTAATTATGCTGTTATGGCTTGTTGCTTCTGAACTCCTTGATTTTGCATTACTAAAATTCATGCCAATTGTTTTTGTTTGTTTGGTTTTTTGGTGTGTTTTGTTCTGTTTTGTTTTGTTTTGAGAGAGAGAGAAAGAGAGCAACACAAGCAGGGGAGAGTGGCAGAGGGAGACTCTTAACTAGGCTCCATGATCAGAGGAGAGCCTGACATGGAGCTTGATCTGGATCCCATGACCCTGGGATCATGACCTGACCCCAAATCAAGAGTCAGATGTTCCACCATCCGGGCCACCCAGGCGCCCCACCAGTTGTCTTGCAATCCCAAACTATCTTTGGTTTTGCTGGAGTGGTTTTGACTGAAAATGGACAGACCACCCATGGCTGTAATATATTGTATTGGCTGTAGCAGAAAGGCCTATTAGCTGCATCTACAAATTGAACAGAGTTGTGTTATCTCAGTAGAGTGATGCCTATCTCGGGACATGACTTGGAATTTACTTTGGCTCCTCCTTCTCAAAATTGAGAATGAGAGAGTGGACAGAAGGAGGAAAGGTGTTCTTTGGATAATCTAACTTTTAAAAAGAGCAAAACAATCTCCACTTGAGTTCACAAACGTGAACCAAAAGGGAAATTTTTCAATGCCAATTTCTGTCACCAAAGTTCTCTTTTCATGTTTCAGGAGTCATGGAAGTAAGCGGAGTACTTCATGCTATAGTTCAGAGAATAGCAGAACTACATTTTGTCGCTAAGACCATAAGACTATCAAAGAGATTCATGAATTTGGATGCTCAGTGTTTCAACAGGGCAATTACAGAACTAATAATGCCTGTTTGAGGTAAAGTTTATGCTGCTAATATAACTGTATTTACATTCAGACTAATATAACTAATACAACTGTATTTACATTCACATAGTGTTATCTGTTACTCTGAGTATTACTAAACAATATTAAAAAAGAAAAAAAATAATCATGAAGCTATGCAACTTGGCTAATATTCCCAAATGGACTTTTATGGGTTCTTTGGACTGGTGGAAAGGATATATACTTGTTCTTTAATATAAGTCCTCATGGCTTCTTCCTTAGAAATGAACTACAACTTCTGATTATAATCCTTCTTGTTGGAGGCTGGCTCCGGCCGGGTTCAGGGGTCCCTGAAGGATAGACGGTGTCCATGAGGGAGGGGTGAGAGAGGCCTGAGAGTCTTTCTGGTCACCAGGCAGGCGTCTCTGCTCTGACTGGGGCTCAACTTTATTTTATAATTAAGTGTTTGGGGGACAGAGGGCACAGAAGTGGCATTTGCCTTAGACAATGATTTCTGATAACAGACTTCTTTGATATGTAAAAATTTCCCAGGATTTGTAGAAGACTCTTGCATAATCTTTATCAATAGTGATTAAGGTAGGTGATTTAGATGCTTATCCTATGGGAAAGGAAGGCATCTTTAGCATACAAGACAGTGTTTTTAGCATAAAAAGGGTGAAGTTACTTCTTTTGAGCAGGGGTCAGTAGTTTGTTTAAGGAGTATTAAGAAAAACAGGTCTTTCAGGAAACACCTTTGCTCTCATAATCAGGAAAGAAAAAGTTCCTCAATAGGTCCCTTCACAGGGAGCAATCAACATATTCAAGGCCAGAATAAGTTGCTCACAAATGCCTTGAGGGGCAGATGCTCCAAGCAGAAACAATTGGGTGGGGTGGATATCTGTCCTTAACTCTGAATTAGGTTCTTTGTCTCAGGGCCAGGCTCAATTGTAACTCTTGTGTTCTTAACCCCCTTTATTATGTAAGTCTTGGATCTGCAAGGCCCATAGGAAGAGCCTTTTGGCAATCATCCACAGTGCTTTCATCTGAAGTCTCTTTTGAAAAGACAGGAATATGTTTTTCTTTATGAGCAATCTGTGTGAGGAATATCGGTCTGATCTGGAATATTGTGAGGCCTGGTCAATACCAGCAGCCTCATTTCCAACATGAGCCAGTAGTAGCAGAAGGAGATACCAGTTTTTACTTCTCATGGAAGGAGCTGTGCAGATGCTGCCATTTCCTCGCTGTGACTGTCATCCAGTGAGGCCAGTGCGGCTCCCAGCACCTTAGTTTGTGCAGCATTGCAATGCTCAAAGAAGCGACTTAAAGAGAATTCAATGTGTCTGTGCAACTGCTAGCCAATTAAATGATAAAAAAACAAACAATGAAACAAACAAAACTGGATCTTCCAGGGGCGCCTGGGTGGCTTAGTCGGTTGAGCCTCCGACTTTTGCTTAGGTCATGATCTCGTGGTTCGTGGGTTTGAGCCCCGCGTCCGGCTCTGTGCTGACTGCCAGCTCAGAGCCTGGAGACTGTTTCAGAGTCTGTCACTCCCTCCCTCTCTGACCCTCCCCTGATCACACTGTCTCTCTCTCTCTCTCCTAGAAATAAATAAAACATTTAAAAAAAATTGGATCTTCCAGCACAAGAATAGAAAACCCGACAGGACACAGATAGCGGAACAATTACCTTCAAAAACACACCACTTGACCACTCTAGACATTACACATACTTTCTACAGGGGCGGAGAGCTGAATTGATTGTCTCATTACAGTGTCACACTTTAAGTTTAGGCTGAAAAATGCTACTTGTTGGGGGGGGGGTGGCTGAGAAATGACAAAAGCAGAATTTTTTGTTCCTGTGTTAAATAATCCCAAGACCAAAACAAAACAAAAACCCTAACCACTTTGGTCCAAGAACCACCGGCTTCTATAGTACACAACATGAACCCGTTAAATAGCTTAGAAGACTAAAAACTTGTTTCAAAACATTCATTTCAAAAACCTAACCTTGCCCAGAAATTCAAAGCAACTGTGTGATAACCACTGTTTAATGCAGCAAATTATCAGTGTTACATAATCAGTATAAAAATCCCCCAGTCCAAGGGCACCTGGGTGACTTGGTCCATTAAGTGTCCAACTTCAGCTCAGGTCATGGGCTCAGAGTTCGTGGGTTTGAGCCCTGCATAGGGTTCTGTGCTGACAGTTCAGAGCCTGGAGCCTGCTTTGGATTCTGTCTGTCTGTCTGTCTGTCTGTCTCTGTCTCTCTCTCTGTCTCTCTCTGCCCCTCCCTCACTCACACTCTGTCTCTCAAAAATAAATAAACATTAATTTTTTAATAAAATAAAATACACCAGTCCAGGCTCTAAAATCAATCCTATAAATACTACCTCCCCATTCCTCCATTTGAAGTAATAGACTGTTCAGGATGATATTCTTCTTCATGGCAGTAATTCCAGTAAATTTAACTTAGATTAACAACAGTTGGAATCTACTAAGAGCTATATGTATCTATAGAGAGTCACTTCCACAGGGATTTAAGAAGTTGACATCACTGTGGGACCACACTTCCAGAACACACAGGGAGTTTGAATTTGGCTTCAAAAATAAGTATTTCCATCTATCTTAGTTCTACTTTATATACCAAAATATGTATAATGAGAAAGTATTCTTTCAAATGTAAAACAAATATAGGCAAAGAGAGCAAAATACTCAATTCTATTAGTTTATAATATGTTTTAACAAAAAATTAAAATCATGTTATTTTAAGATGTGTTTAAATAGAGATAACATGACAATTCATTTGAGAATAAAAAATACTTAATGTCTAATGTATAAACATAACTTCCTGAGATTATAGAGATTAAAAAATTATTTCATGTTAAGATCTGATAAGTACATTAATCAAGATTACAAATTCCAAGACATGAAAGAAAGGTTATTTTAGTACCTGCATTTGTTATTTGTTGATACCAGGTCTTTTTTTAAACATCTCAGTTTGAAGCATGTCAACAACAACAACAAATTACAACATATTACCTAAGTAGTCATGTTATGTAAAAATAGTTAATTTTTAATTATATCAAAATTACAGTAGCTTTAATTCTCATAGAATATAACCACTTAAATATAAAATGCTTTTGGGAAGGGATCTCAATGTTAACTTAAATATAACTCTTCTGATAACTCTTAAATGCAATTTGATCAATGTTTGGGATTACAGAAGCATTGAGCAGCTATGAAAATCTATAGCTGGAGGGCTTATATTTATTTTTGTAATGCTTCCAAGAAAAGGAAATAATGCAAGCAAAGTACCACAGCTGGAGTTTAAACAAATGGCCATCCATTAAAGTTTTTCAAAGCATTTTAAACATCTTTTCTTATGATTCTTGACAGCTGAGGGCAAACAAGGTTCTTTGTCAATTTATGACTTAGCTGATACCTATAAAGATCCTCTGAGATTACTGTAAGCTCTAGCTAATGTCCATTTCCTTTATGCTACATTTGGGCTTTCAAGAGTGATGTCCTCCTAGGTGGCTATCTGTCTCCCAGACTCATTTACCTGAATACATAAAATGAAAAGTGATGAGCTTTTGGGTGGACTTACTATTTGGCACATTAAAGCTAATTTATTACAGATTAATATGACCTTAGCAATGCCACTTTTTTCTTACTTCATTTTCCTTTTTGAGTAGGAAAAAGACCCTTTAGATGAGAGCAAGCTGAAATCGATTATACATTACAAAATACATTCTGTATGGCCAAGTTTCATATATGTGTACATTACAAACACACATAGAATCTTTAGAAATGTAAAATTCATAGTAGGTCATGCTGAGGTTCCAATTTCAATCTGAAGAATAAGTAGTCTTATAATTTGTCTTAAGGAAAAGGATTAATACGATTTTTATTCAAGAACAAGTGAATTTGGCTTGAAATACCAGTATAGGCAAGAATATGAATGCACTCTTCAGCCTCCAAATGAAATGTAGGCAGGAACATCAATTTAAATTCTATTCCTTTATAAAATGAATGCTTATGTTTAAAAACACATACATAATAACATGATAAATAATGTTGGAAAATTGATTTTGAGATCAATAATAAATATTAAAGACCATATATAACAACACAGATGGATATAGGTCCTGCTACAGATTCATAAATATTCTAGCATCCTTAGAGATACACATCATTTAGCCTTTTTCTGCATATACCTGTAAATATATTTTCCCAAAATCCACTTATTAAAGTGGATTATTAAAGTTTGAAAAATAGTATCTTCTTGGTCTCGGACAGCAGCTGGTTTGACAGTTGCTGTATTAACAGTGGGAAATACAGAATCATGGCCAAAAACACAAGGGCAAACCTTACTTGCATGAAAAGCATCACATGAGGCTGGATATAAATCACTGCAGCATAGTACTTTTTAATCTGCAATCTTAAATATACATTATGCTCCCAAAACTGTAGGTACTTAGAAAACAGCAACCTTAATATCTTAACCTTAAAAACATGACTCAAATGATAGTGTGGAAAAATGTTTAGTCACTACAAAGGAGAGTTGGATCAGACTTTGTTTGGCTGGGATCATGCTAAATTCTATGCTAGAGTTAATTATAGAGAATCACAGCTCCATTAACAGAGTGATATCAGTGTATGGTAGTGCTAGGAACAGAGTATTGCATCTTTCTCTATCACAGAACAATGTGCAGTGCTGTCAAAGAGGACCTGGTATTGTGAAGGATGTTTACCATATAAGGTAACATTCAAAATCAGCCCTGAAGGATAAAGAGGGAGAATCTGGGAAAGTCATTCCAAATAGTGGGAACTGGTTGTTCAAAACCCAAAGGTAAATTGAAATAAAACACTTGAATAAACTCCAAGTAATTATTATCACTCATTAGTAACTCATTTATTTGACAAATATATATTGAGTACCAGCCATTTGAGTGTCCATATTGCTTCAAAATCTCATCAAAATTTGAGTTCCCCAGTTTTATTTAAATTATTTTGACCCTTATGGGAAAGAAAGTTCCCTGAGTTTACTCCACTTACCCTACATCTAAGAGAACTCTTCTTTTGTATTGATTTATTTTATGCCCATAGATTAAATATTTTATAAATAAATGCTTAAGTAGTAAATATATTACATAAAATACACTACAAATGGAGTCACTATCCCTCCTAAATAACCAATATAAAATGTTTATTTATTACTGGTAAAATTTAAAAAAAAAGAAAAAAGTGTGTTCTGAGGTTATCTTGTACAGTTCAGAGCTAAAAATAAGAAATCTTATAAAAACTCAAATATTCACTCCATAAATATCATGGTCAATATAATCCAATCAGGTAAAAGTAACAACAGCAAGAAAATTAAGAAAGTAGATATGTCCATATTATATATATCATTTTAAGTTGGAAAACAGGGCCACTTTTTATAAAGCAAGAAGCTCTCTCTCTCTCTCTCTCTCTCTCTCTCTCTCTAAAAAAAAATAATGCATTATACTATGGACCAAAACTTCAGGGAGTTTAATCATAGAACTTGAGAATGCAGCAAGAGGCAACAATTAAAGGCACAAAGACATACTCAACATGTTTGGGGATTCTTGGGTGATAAAATGAGATTTTTATTCTTCATGTTTCCATGTGAAGAAACATTTTTCTTTGGATACTATTTCAGATCTCTTGTTCTACCTCTTCATTTAGTCTGGTCCAGGAAATAAGGTACACACTGAATAGTGTTTGCGGGAGGAACGTGGACGTGAATGACTAACTCCTTTGGGTTCTCTTCTCTTCTGAACAGAGGGTACCTTCTGGCCAGCTGAGAAGCCTAAAGTTGTGTAGATTAATTTTACTCTAAGGTGATTATTAGCAGACCACCTATCACACTTACACTCCATTCTCTAATCTTTATCAGTAATGAGAAAGCTGCCAGTCAATCTCCATCTGTTTGATCCCTGAAACTTTCAATGGCTTTCGCGCCATTACCAGCTATGTAACAGACAAGAAACTAAAACTCACTGTGTCTCAGTTTATTCATCTATAAAATGAAGACAATGTTTTTAAGATTAAATTAATATTACTAGTATTTTCAAACACTATTTATGTGTTGTTAAATAAATAAACATTATTTATGCATCCCTTTACAGCTTCAGTTGTAAGATCAGAGAGGTATCTTGGGTTCACCTCAGTCAGGTCCTTGTTGAACAAAGAAAGGAATTAGAATTCATTAAAACCATCACAGAAAGTGCACTGCAGGGGTGTCTGGGTGTCTCAGCTGGTTAAGCATCCAACTTTGGCTCAGTTCATGATCTCACAGTTTGTAGGTTTTAGCCCCACATCGGGCTCTGGGCTGACAGCTCAGAGCCTGGGGCATATTTTAGATTCTGTGTCTCCCTCTCTCTCTGCTCCTCTGCAGCTCACACTCTGCCTCTCTCTTCTCAAAAATTAAATAAACATTAAAAGTGCACCACATAATTTAAGTTATAGGGAAGTAGGAAGAAGAGTGATAGGCAGCTATCTAGATGAGAGATGATGCTCGTATGAGCCTGGACATCAGTAGACAAAGTGTGGCTGAGAGATGGGTTTGGAAAATCTTTCTGACATTGCTCACAAACTTCTCAACCACTCTCCACCATTACAGAGAGATTTTGTCAGTGGTTAGATTACTTTTGCAATCACCTGCATGTAGGCTATTTTCTCTTGCACAGGCAAATAGTATGTTGAATGATGGCTCTCAACATATCTGCGTGTCCTATTCCCTGGATCCTGCGAATGTTACCTTTTGAGGAATAAAAGGTTCTTGCATATCTTAAAAAGTTAAGAACCTTAAAATAGGGAGATTATCCTCAATTAGCTGAGTCCCAAATCCAATGACAAGTGCCTTTATAACAGAAAAGTAGAGGACAATATGAGATAGAAGAGTGGAAGACGTAGAAAAGAGGAAAAAGTGATATTACCAAAAAGTCAGAGATTGGAGTGATGTGGCTATAAGCCAAAACAGCCAGAAGTGCTGGAGGCCAACAGAAACTGGAACTTTCTACCGTTGGGTATCTCCTGTTAAGTAGAAACTAGACAGGAGCAGTGGGAGGAATGCCCAGAGACAGAGTCCCAAGTTCTTGAAAGGAAATGATAAGAGACATGAGATGGAAGCAAGGTTTGTGCTAAACAAGCTACACATTGGAAGCCTGGAGGCACAGCATCCTGACCCTGTGGTCTCCAAGACCTTGGGCCTTACAGATCAAGAGCCAAAGGTCCAGACATGTACTCTTGTCTTCAACTTCTGCCCCAGGGTAACCCCTAGAGTCATAATAGTGCATTTGCATTGTGAGTACAGCACCCCCAAACCCTCGTGGAGAAAGGCTGTCATGGTGGTTCCAGTACTAATCTAGTAGAGTCAAATGTCCCCTTCCAACATGGGCGAGGAGTCCTCCAAATGATTGGAAGCAGTATCTCCCATTCGTAACACTAGTAGGCTTCCAGAGAAACTGAGGCCCTGATGACACGTTATTTTTAAACTTCTGGCTTCCAAAACTGTGATGTGAGAAAATTAATTTCTCTTTTTTTTAAGCCTCCAATTTGTTATGGCAGCAACAGGAAACTGATACCAATTTAGTACCAAGTCATTTGGTATATGTCCTGTATATTGTAGATACAGGGTACTCCTGTAATAAATATATAAAAATATGGATGTGGTTTTGGACTTGGGTTATGAGCAAAGGCTGGAAGAATTTGGAGAAGCATGATAGAAAATGCCTGGATTGCTTTTGAAAGATAGTTCGTAGATCTATGGCTGCTAAAGTCAATTCTGCTGAAGGTTTAGATAGAAATACAGAACACAACAGAGAATGTGTGTAATACTTTAGAGAATAAATATATTTTTATAAATAGAATACTGATGGGCACCGAATGTTAAATGCACTGCAGGACAGTGCTAAGAAGGAAATAAGAAACACATAATTGGAAACTGGAGGAAAGACAAGCCTTGTTATATATAGTGTGTAGAAACTTGACTGAATTGTGTTCTTCTATCAGATGGAAAGAATAGCTTTTAAGTGATAAACTTGAATACTTAGCTGGGGAGATTTCCAAAGTATTGAAGATGCATCCTGATTTTACTTACTTATTTTGCTGTTCACAATAAAATGTGAGACAAAAAGTGAAACTGAGGAAGGGACTGTTCAAAAACTAAGCAGCCATTTTAGGTTTTAGAGGTTTTCAGCCTGTCCAGTTTGCAAAGGATGATAAAATAAGGAAATTCACTCACAGGAAAGTGTACTTCTGAACAGAGATCCAAGAGTGTGGCTGGACACCCTTATGCTGAAAGTTTCTATATTACAGATCATTTCAAAGACTTTAGCAAAATCCAGGAATAGAGATGAGATTATCCAGGAATGATCTGAGTAGGACCCTCTTGTCCACTGGTCTGGATTATTGTGACATACACAGGGGACCCACAAATTTGTTGACAAAGTGATATCAGCAGGGATACTGCCAGTGTGGACTGGAAGGAACAAGATAGGGGCATATGATAGAAAGTTGTTGGGCTTCTAAATTTCTACAGGCAAGCAACAGGAATATAGAGCTACTCAGCTGCAAATGTGTGCCATCCTTTGAGAAATGGACGATCAACTCGGAGGTGGAAACAGATGGAGCATCAGACCTAAAAGATGGAGACACATGTCCAGACAGTGGAGCTACAAGTCACAAATGATTATGCTCAGACCTTGAAACTTAATAGAATTTGTCTTGCTAGATTTAAAACTTGCTTGGGCCTGGTGACCTTTTTATTACTTAGAATTTCTACCTTTTGGAATGTGAATGTCTATCCTATGCTAGTCCAACCACTGTAGTTTGGAAAGCAGATAATTTGTTTTCTAGTTTGACAGGTCTGCAAATGGAGAACAGTTTCTGCCTCTGGATGGACCATACTCAATCAGTCTTATTCGTATCTGATTTAGGAGTTAAATGATAAAGTTTTGACTTGTAATCTCAGGATATGTAGATGATATTATGAATTTAGAGTTTATGTTATAATGGGTTGAGACTCTGGGAATCAGAGAGATTGTGTTGGATGTTAGGTATTGGATGGACATGAATTTTGAGAGGCCAGAGGGTAGACTGTCATCAGTAATAGAGTGGCTCCCATCTCCAAATGTTAAACCCTGGATTTGTAAACGTTAACTTATTCTGGGGGAAAAAAGCCTTTGCAGATGTAATTATAATAAGGATTTTGCAATAAAGATATAATCCTGGATGATCTGGATAGGGCCTAATTCCAAAGGCAAGTGTCATTACATGGGAAAGACAGAGGAATCTGAGCCAGATAGAAGAGGAAAAGAGAGACGAGGAGAAGGCAGTGTGGCCACTGAGACAGAAACTGGTGTGACATGGCCATATTCTAAGGAAGCCAAGGAAGGAAATGGCAGTTAGAACCTGGAAAAGAAAATGAATAAAATTTGTTCACAGTGTCTGCAGGTAGCAAATCCCTGTGAACACACTAACTTTGGACTTATATCCTTCGAAATATTTACAGAATAAGTTGATTTTGCCTTAAGCTACCAAGTTTGTAATAATTTATTATGGCAGCTCTAAGAAACTAATCCTCTCTAATGAAGTCTTTGCACATTTAATCTCATATTGGGTTCTATTGCTCTGAGAACCTACACTAACACAATCGAGATAGGATATTTTTGTTATCTGGAGCTCAGAATCAATACTTTATTTTGGAAATATTAAATATAAGATGTCCCTAACATATTAAAGTGGTAATGGAATGTAAGCAGTTTGTTACATGGGTCTAAAAGATCAGTGAATATGCCAATCCTGGAAAAAAAAAATGTAGGGGACAGTGACACAAAGATGATATTTATAGATGCAGACTATTTGAGGTCTCATATTTCAAACAGTATTAATAAGTGAGAAGAGAGTGTTAAGTCTTCCCTCAAGTACCTCAGCATTTCATATACTGTCAGAGGAGAATGAGATAGTGAAGAAGGACGAGACAGTGAGGCTATGTGGTTTGTGCTCAGAGAGGCCTGACTCTGTTCCCGTTTTTAACCTCATCCTTCATCTCCTATCTTAGTCTTACTTTTTAAAGTTTATTTTATTTTGAGGAAGAGAGTAAGAGAGAGAAAGAGAGAGAGAGAGAGAGCAAGCACAGGACTTGGGGGAAAGGTAGAGAGAGGGAGACAGAGAATCCCAAATAGGCTTCGTGCTGTCAGCACAGATCCCCCAGCAGGGGCTTGAATTCACAAACCGTGAGATCATAACCTGAGTCAAAATCAAGAGTCACCTGTTTAAGTGACTAAGCTACACAAGCATCCCATAGAGTTAACTTAAACTGAAATTTGTACTGCTATTATTCTTTACAAAAAATGTATATGCTATTGTTCTTTACAAAAAAAGTACATATATATTTAAAATTAAAAGTACATATATTATTTAAAATACTCCACCAAGGATCTCTGTCAAAATATCACTGGAAAAAAGTACCATGTCAATATTATTAGGGGAAAAAGTTATTTTTCTGTTCGATGTTGCTGGGGTACAAAGGAACAGTGAAGAAAGAGGAATGAGCTGCCGAGATCAGCATCAGAAGGCAACGAGGACTAAGGAAATCTGGTTGAAACAAAGGTTCCTCTAGTCACTCTTGCTGTCTGGCACACAACCTAAAATAACTTTATTATTTTAGCTTTTGTCATCTTAGATAACTTTATATTCTCTTTTAATTTCCTTGAATTCTCTGGGTCAACATGACATGACATTAAAATGAGTAATCATTGTTAATTTCTCTCCTCCCACATGAATATAAATGTCAGTATATCAGAGTCGGCTGGTTACTTCTCAACACATGATATTCAGCCTCCTCTTCCTCAGTTGGGCATCGGTCACCCAGAAGAAAAGCAACTCTCTCTTTCCTCCTTGTAGCTAGGTGTGGCTCTCATGGAGATATAGCCAACAGAATACAAGTAGAAAGATCACGTAGGAGATTCTACAGAGATTCTCTGAAAGAAATAGGAAAGTTCCTTTCACCCTTTATTCTTTCCCAATGCTTGGAATGCAGACATAATGTCATAGAGCCACCAGTAGAGAAGCAACAAGATTAAAAAGGACTTGTGTCTCCTGGAAGACATGGAATTGAGCCAGTTTAGTAGACTGTGCTCCCTATTTCAGAAAGTTTAAGTGAGAACTGCACATCTTATTTACACCACTTTTCACTGGGAGTCGTTGCCATTCACTTACGAAACTAATCTTGAGAAATATCGATTTTTTAATAATTTCGAACTGGGTTGGTAACAGAACATGTGTCATTGGTTTAATGGAAGTTGTCCAGGAGCAGAGGGCAAGGCCTCACCTTATGGACTTACAATGCAGTAGCAAAAGATGGTTAAAAGTCCCTGTTTTACCTCATAAGAGAGATCAGGTACTGGTTGATGTTGTATAATAAGAAGAAATTATCAGAAATTGCTATGAGCTGAAATGTATTTCTCCAACCTTCTTAGGATGAAGTACTAGCCTCCAGTACCTGAGAATGTGACTGCACTTGGAGATAAAAGGTCTTGGACTTGCAGCATCTAGAATAGTGAGAAAATAAATTTTTGTTCTTTAAGCCAGCAGGCTGTGGTACACTTTCATGGCAGTCCTAGAAAACGAAAACAGAGATCATCAAAATTATATTGTGTATTAAAAATTATATTGTGTATTAACTCTGGTTGCTACTATTGGGAATGTCTGATAAGAAAAAGAAACATTTAGCATAGAGATAACCAGTTTTGGAGAGAGATGCCAAGGAATAGAGCCATGTTAAAGAAGGCTTTCTCTGAAACAGCTTATACCTATTAACAGCAGTCCAGTAATGCAGCACATGGCTGGGATGGAAAGTCAACAGCTGCTGTCCCTAGCTGTGAATCTGCTCCAAGAACTGGCTCTTAAGGTGGAGCCTTAGCTGGAGACAACGCTGTGCCTCAGGGCTTTTTCTAGCACCTGGTGTTAGGAGTTCTCAGCAAAACAATAAAAACAAGCCTGGATAAAAGTTCTGATTTGGGCTGCTGCTTCACACCAACCCCCCACCCCCTCCCTCTTTAATATTTCAGTCGCAAAATTAGAAAGAATGACACTGTGAATGTGACCCACATCATCTACATCTTCAGACAAAAATTTCATCCAATAAGATGTATCATAAGATATATTGTAAGACAGTCCTCTCTGGCTTGCTTGGTGTTTCTGCTTGGTCTAGACCTCCTAAGCAATAGGAATTTACATACCATAATGATAGAAAATATCTCCTTTTCTTTTCTCTCAGTACCATCTGCTCTTTGTATTTTAAAGGTGATAGATATATGGAATCTGTTTTCTCCTTTCACCAAAGACATCTGTTCCTGTTCAAAGTATAATAAAGGCTTTCTTATTTCTTGAGAGCCAAGGTTTACATTCTTGGTTATAAAATTTCTCCTCAATCTCTAAAAGAAGGTCTGCTTACATTTCAGAATAAAAGATAAGCTCTTTCTCTTCACTCCAGAAAGGATGAGGGTTGTGTCAGCAGCTATATAAGCTTCAAGATGCACAATTTTGGAGTGTCTACCCTATGGTACAATCATGGTACATTTGACTTTTATTCTGTAGCCCCACAAAGGATTAGAATTTGGGAAACAGCAAGAGCACTAGGCATTCTGGGAATAATTTTTTTCTTTTGTCATGGATTAGTAATTGATGTTTCTGCTGGTGTATCTGTGTGTCGTATATCTATCTGTCTGTCTGTCTGTCTGTCTATCTATCTATCTATCTATCTATCTATCTATCTTCTATTATCTATCTCTCATCTACTGTCTATCTCTACAAGTAGAGTAACATCTCAAACTCTTCAGTTTCAGACTTAACCAGGTATATAAAAAAGGGCAAATGGATATGACAAAGAGCAGAAGTGTGTGAAGTATTCTAAGGATTTTTTGAGAAAGGTACTGCAAACAACAAAAATAAAAAATAAACATACAAATATTACAAGTGTACCTTGCAACCCTTCAAAACAATCCCTAGGCCAACAAGCCCACATCAATATAATTGTCATTTTAAAGTCACTCAGCCTCTAAAAAGGACATCTGTTTCATTGCCAACTTCACATGTGGACAGAGAGTATAATGGATAAAAATAAACCTTGCAGAAAGAGAGATCCAGAGGCCATAGAGGACAATGAAAAAAGGAAATCTTGCCAGAAAGCAAATCCAGCCATTAACAGATGGTCTAACAGGAATTATCAACACTGCCCATGCAAGGAGGCTTCAATTCCTTCCCAGACTAATGACTGCCCTGTGTTTCCCATTCTTCCTTTTTCTGAAAGCTGGTTTTGAAATGGGTTACTTACTATCCGGATACAATTGTACACTGAATGTGTTAGGGACATATAGTTTGAATTTTAATTTACAGGTATAAAGTAAATGTGTCTACCTAGAGCAGTACTTGAATAAGAAATGTTATAATTGACTGCTGTGTTTTATCACCACCATTATAATCAAGAAAAGCTATTTAAAGTACAATGATCTTTGATTGACCCCACTATGCCAGAACTTCAAGGGCCAGACCAATGAACAACAGCTCTTGTTTTAATCATTTGTATGCAGATTCCTAAACTTATTCCCTCCTAACCAGACAACACCTTTTCAATCTAATTTGCATAACTAAGAAGAAATAACATAACACACTTTCCATCCTTTCCATCAGTTAGATACTTCTAATTTGCTCCCTTTATTAAATCCTCTTAATTTTTTGTACTGGTATATCTCCTTGCCTAGTGAGTTAAATTCAGTTTGGTACTAGTTTTTAATTCTGTGTTCTTAAAAATTACTGGCAGTCCTTATTTACAGATGTCACAGCACACACATAAAAGCTGTATATCTCATAGAGGGGCCATATTTCACATAGAGATCTTGGAAATTAGATTGAATGGAATAACCAGTTGAAACCTTAGGATTTCTTCCCTTTAGAAGAGAAGTTGTATGTATATAAAAAAAAAATGAATGTTGTGTTCAGGTTTCTAAATGGGTATTGGCACAGACTTGATATATTTACTTCTTTGATGCCATTAGGCTGTCAGATATTTTGCTGTCCCGGTAGCACCTTCTTGTTTCTTTGTTTAGCTATATTGCGGGTGTAGTTATAGAAAAAAGCTCTGCCCCCCAGGAAGTTCTTGGAGGTCATGTGTAGCTTTCAGTAACATTTTTAAAATGATAGTTAGCCTATCACTTTGTCCTTTCTTCTTTGACCTAATCCTTCCCAATGACTGGAATGCAAATGAGATGACTGTGGTGGACCAGCCAACTTGGAAGTGAGTTCACCTTGGGAATGGAAGCTATGTAAGGTGGAACAAGATAAAAGTAATGAATTCTGTGCTTTGTGGACCAGAGCACCACACATGGCACTCAATTTTTATACATCTGAATTCCTCCACGAAAGAAAGAAAGTTCTATTTCATAAAGCTATTGTTACATGTGATCCTTGTTATTTCTAGTCAAGCCTAATCATAACTAAGAGATTTGGCAAACCAAATTATTAGGTAGACAGACTGTCAGACAAGTGTTTTAACCTTTTCTCATTTTTTGGTCACCACTGGAAATTTTCTTCTCTGCATGAAATCCTTCCCATAGCACAGCCATAATTTGAAAATTTTAATTGCATCAATAACTGTCACCTAAGATCTAAGACTTCAAGCCCCCTCATCTCAATCACAACATTTATTCCCTTCACTAAAACCCACAGAACCTACTCTTTATTTCTAAAAGAATATTCACTCACCAAAATGTCATCTATCACTGATGTCTTCTTTCCTTAAGTTCAGCATTTATGTCTAACAGTATGATTTAGTTACTTCATAACACAGGTGAATTATATTTTATAGTAGCTTCATATTTTTATTATTATATTCTTTTGACAGCTGTGGTAGGAATATGATGGTACTAAACTAAACTGATGGTAAATATTAATTATAGATATAATTTATTGAGGTATATTGCATGCTAAATGCTATACTACCTCATTCAACTGTCAAACTATTAATCAATTAATAATAATAGGTTGGACACCTGAAAGACATGTCCAAGTCTTATCCTTCAGAAAACATGAGAGTGATATTACTTGGAAAAAGTCTTTGAAGATCTAATCAAAGTTAGAACCTCAAGGTGAGATCATCCTGAATTAGGTAAACCCTAAATCCAATGAAAGTGCCCTTATAAGAGGGGCGTCTGGGTGACTGCATTGGTTGAGCATCCAACTCTTGATTTTGGCTCAGGTCATGATCTCATGGTTCATGAAAGGAAAAGAGATGAGATGTAGTAAAGGAAGACTGTCAATCTTCTGGGATTCTACAGGGAAGTAAAGGGCTGAGAGAGTCACTTAGCTTAAGACATGTGTGAACCTTAAAATAATGGAGGGATGACTATGAGGGTATCCAGAGCAATGGCCTCATTGCCAAGGGCACAGAAAGAGGCATGGGATAGCATGGGACATATAAAGATGGTGAATGAGAGAGAATCCAATGGGTCTAGGATCCATAAATCAAGGAGTGTCAGCACTGACTTCACTACCAGAAACTAGGGAGAAGCATGGAACACATTCTTCACAAGGAGCCCATCCTGCCACCACTTGATTTTTCCACAGATTATCATAACCAGATAGTGGTAGAAATATGACCATTAAAGGTGCTTCTGCTAAGTCACAAAATATAATAAAGAATATGTGATTGTAACTCAAAGGGAAGGTGATCCTCGTTATAAAGTATCAAAAACAGCTGAATTGTTTCCTACTCCTAGGTGATTCACTGTTGTTGGCTATAGGCAATGAAATCAGACATTTTTCAGAAATATTTTGAGGCAAGGTGATGAGGGTATAGCCTGCGATCTTTTTACTGCTTAAAACAAAATAGGAGAGGAATAAACTAAACTAAAGAAGAAATGCTAAGCAAGAAGGACCCTGAACTTGATTCAGGAAATTTTCAGCCTATTCAGATAGCAAAGGATGTCGTATAAAGCCTGCTCTGTCTGGAAAGAGAGGAAAGGGTGTGGCTAGATAAACTGTGGTTGAAGTGATTAGTGTGTGATTAATGTATCCAATTAACCATTTTAATAAAGCCAGTGATAGAGACAACATTATTTAGAAAGGATTTGTGCACAATCCTCCTTCTAACACTGTGGATCTCCTCAACATATACAGAAGGTGCAAAGTTTTTGAGAATGTTACACTAGCCGAAACTCCACCAACTCAGACTGAAAGGAAAAGAGATGGGATGTAATAAAGGAAGACTGTCAATCTTCTGGAATTTTACAGGGAGGTAAAGGGCTGAGGGAGTTACTTAGCTTAAATTTTTTTTAAATGTTTTATTTATTTCTGATAGAGAGACAGCATGAGCAGGGGAGGGTCAGAGAGAGAGGGAAATACAGAATCTGAAATAGGCTCCAAGCTAGCTGGCAGCACAGAGCCCAAGAAGGGGCTTGAACCCACAAACAGTGAGATCACGACCTGAGTGGAAATCGGACGTTTAACCGACTGAGCCACCCAGGTGCCCCAGGAGTTACCTAGCTTAAAACATGTACTAACCTTCAAATAAAGGAGGGATGACTATGAGGGTATCCAGAGCAATAGTTCCATTGCCAAGGGCACAGAGAGGCATGGGGCAGGTTCTCTCTTAAAGCCTCTAGAAGTAACCAAATTTGCTGACTTACAGTCTCTAAAACTGTAAGTGAATGCTTCTTAGTCAATCAATTTATGGCAATTTATTATGGCAGTGCTAGAAAGCTGATGTGTAGTACATTCCCTTTAACGCAACTGCATGAAGTCTTGAAGAGTTTAATACCATGACATTGGCCACACCGCTTTGTACCCAAGGGTTCTACACCAGAATTAATATTCAAAACAATCTCTGGAGAGACACTTTACTTTTTTGAGCAGCCAATGTATAATCATGGACTGAACAGATAATCAAGAGATTCATTCAGTTTGTAGTCATTCTAGTATGTTCTTGACACAAATTTTTCTAAAACAGAAAAAAACCCCTAAGCAACCACAATCCCTATAGGAGCTACAACATGCATGTGACCAGAGTACAAACCACAGGATCTATGCTCGGAATTAAGATATCACCAACAAAAGATTTCACAGTAATCTCAATCACCAACGGCACCACCTTAATAGAAGCGATGCACACACAGTCATGTAAAGACCAAGAGGCAGCATGGTAACTCATCATTTTCATCAAGGGCTTAGTACAGTCCATGAGTTTACCAGAATTGGTGTCACGAGCTTTTCACTACTAGTATAAAATAAGTAAAGAAACTAGGAAATATGTGGCAGTGGTAAGATATGATGGGGGCCTTAGGCCCTTGTAATTGTTCTTCTTCTTCCTGAGTCGGTCATTAGAGGCATACCTAGGTGCATTGGTTACCACACCAACCCTCCAATTTTTTAAATGTCATTAAATTTTAATGATGTATAATTAAGCACAGCTTAGTGTAATAGTCAAATGTATTATGTTACTATATAATGCTTATGTAATAATAAATCCTATTTGAAGTGTTGTTTTGAAGTCCTTCTGGTATATGAATGCCAAAATTTGAGGTAGGAGAGAAAGAGCAACTGTACTTTTCCAGAACAATAATCATAAAATCATTTTTATCATACTTATTTGCATGTAATATCCAATCTAGTCAAGCAAAAATCAGCAAGTTATAGTTCATTAGCTTTAGTTAAACATGATACAGATTTTTTAATTTTACGTTTTACATAAAAGCAAATAAAATATATATCCCTGTATATATATGCAAAATATGTATGTACATATACAAATATGTGCATATATATACAGACACATGTATGGTTGAAATATAGATTTATCTCATATATATGATTGAATATATATATATCACAATTTAGTTTTTTTTGAGGTCTCGCTATCTAACCCCTTCATTTTTAATTGAACAAATTCATATTGGGGGCATATAGAAGCTCACCGATATAGACAATGGCAGAATTTAAACTAGAATAAAAACCCTCGGCTCCCTTTTCAAGTTTTTCTATGCACTCTACAATCTCTATACCTTTTATATGCTACAAGCTCCAATATTCATTTTAGTGACATAAAAAATATATGAACTTGGTTTTGTACTTCCCAGTTTATTTTATCCTTCTAATCAAGCAGGCTGACTTCTTTTCTCTTTTTTGTTTGTTTGTTTTATTAGCTAAAATATACAGAAGCAGCATCATAGGAAGACATTAATGTGCAGAAAAAAATGTTCTTACATATTTGCTTAAATTATGTATTTGATTAAAACTGCTATAACAGCCATGCCTTTCTAACCAGTAAAATGAATCTCATGCATCAAGGTAATGACTAGACCTTTAACATGATATATTGTACAATACAATACCTGTAGAAATGAGCAAGGAAGGAATAATTACAAAGGAAGCGTGTGTTTGAGGAAACAACTTTGCAATTAGAGGCAGGGATCTAAGGAATGCCAGCATTTCTGTTTGCCGTATGCATTCTTAGTAACCACATGGTGTTTTAACAGTTATAAGATATTATAAACTATTAAATGTGAAGATTAGTGTTGATTCATGAAGAATATTTTAAAGTAAATACCTTGCATCATTTTATGTGTCAAAAACATGTAACAGTCACTTTGCTTAAAAGGTAGTAGCAATTTATTTTCTATGGCTGGTTATGTATCTTACTAGCTTCTTTGTTTAAACCTCCACAGTTACTTCATTCTACAGCACTGACAATCAGTACTGAAAAAATACATATATTTAAAAAATAAACAAGACTCTCCAACAATCTTCACAATGTTACTCCAGCCTTCGGAAAATATTTAGGTGAGACACCTTTGTGAAACCTCAAAATCTCTCCCACATTCTAATGCAGGGGTAAAGTGCTGGTTTTCAACCAAAATTCCATCAAGTCAAAGATAGGTACCGAATGGCTAAAAAAGATAATAATAATAATAATAACAGCTACTCAAATCGGAAGCAGGGTTACCTGAGATACAGAAAATGGGAAAATATTAGGCACAGTGGAAAAGAAAAAAAATAATTTAGTTACAGTCAATGATACTTAATAGTGACATAATGAGTCAACTATTGAACAGACTGATTCAACGAATCCTCAAGTCCACGAAACCAGGAGCAAAGTCAATACTAATAAGACCTTCATATAGTAGTTGCAGATGACAAAATGCTTTCATAAACATAATCTCTTTTTACTTTAATCTTTACAACAGCCTTATTATTAGGTTGAAAAGTTGAAGTTTCAATCCTGTTATTATTTTAGGGCCTGCCACTAGGAGAGAAAAAAATCGAGTCTGAGTCTCTCAACAGGTTTTCCCACCAAGACTTACATTATACCCAACAGCCTCCTGATCTGTGTCACCTTGAATGAGCCGCTAACATCTGAAACACAATTACGATTTTAACTAATCATCACTCCTTTCTGTTTACAATGCCTCATCTTAATATTGCATATTTTAGTGTGAGGTACTATTAAAATCCATCCTATTTCTAAACTACAATCCCTTGTAGTACAATCCCTGCTGCCATATCAGCCACAGTCAAGGAATCACCTTGACTCAAGGTGATTGAGTCAATCTCAAGGATCTTCACAGAATCCATTTACTCTTGTCCATCTAACTATCACTATCCCAGTTAATACATTACCATATCCTGTCTTACATAATAAAGTATCCTCCAACTCTAAACTTTCCATTTCTTTTTAATTATTTCTGCACTCTACAGTAAGAATAAGTTTTCTAAATCCCAAACTGATTACAACACTACCTGAGCTTCACATGTGTCACGATTCTCTCTATGTTTGCTTGTCCGGCATCATCCATAAGAAGTCATCTACAAACTCCTCTCAAACTATTTACACACTGCACTGTAACAAATCTGAGGGTTGCCTTTGTTCTACAAAGGGAAATTAAAAAAAAAACTTTTGTGCCTATTGTTTTCTCTATTTATAATTCCCATCTTTTCTCTTTCACTTTCCTTAACACGCCAAAGAAATTACTTGCCTTTTCTTTGGTCAACTTTCCTTTTCTCTGTCCAGATTTAGTTTAGAAGCTCAATCACATCTTCACATAGGATATGCTTTTTACATCTTCCTTCCACATACCATACAGTATGGAAATTGCCCAGGTCATTCTCTATCTATCCACCCAATTATGAGTTTTCAGACGACATATCATAGTTTTTTGTCCTCCATTACATTATATTACAATCTACTTATTTCAAGTTTAGTTTTTGGTTTTCATACCAAAAGTTTATATCAAAGGTTTTGAGTATAAAATCTCTTGAGATACTGATATTGACCATGATGTGGAAGAGATAGAACAGTGTCTTTAGTAAGTGAGCACAAGTGAGTAAGACCCATATCAGAATGGTGTGAGTTCCATTTTCTCTCTGTTTATAAAAGCTATGATGAAACAAGATAAATCCTTAAAGTTACTTAGATACTTAGAATTTCAGGGACTTTTGGGGGTAGCAGTTATTACTGAAATCAATGTCTCCAATACTCTAGTGAGGGCCAATCTAGCACAGAAGGATCTTAAAAACATGTCTTCCTCCCCTGTGCTTATTCTTCAAAATAGTTGATCTCAATGTAGGTCAAATATCCAATGTTCATGTTTCTAGCTGTCAAGATCATTTTAAATAAATTCTTCAAATTACCTGGCAACCTTGTGACCTAGAGCAACAGAAGCAACCAGAAAACTCAGCTTGCTGCCAATGAATGTTGTAAGATTCAAATTGAATATATATATTGTATATACACAAAAACATAGTACATATAACATATATGGGATATTTATAATTATATATGCAAAATATATATAATATACACATATAAATATAGTATTTGCATATAAATATATATGCATGTATTTGTACTGCTGTTCACACTGCTGACTTGAACCCAACATCATTTAAATCAGCATATCTAGAAGAAGCAGATGCTACCACATTTGGAAAAACCTAATTCCACTGGTAAAATTATTCTTATATTATCAACCCATTTTCCCCAACAATGGTAACAGATCATGTGTCCACTAAATATTATAGTGAAATCTTTTTCAGTAGATAATCAGTAAGTTGTCTGAATATCTATTATCAGCATTCTACAATATGCTATACTGACTTACCTATCACTTAAAGTATTAAGTCATACACTTAGGTTATTTATTTTAATATACTAATGCAAAGTTCCAGGAAACTATCTACACATACAATACTTAAAATACATCTCTTGGGATTACCTATAAATATTTCAAGGTATCTTTTGTACAAGAAAAAAGTAAGAGTAAATGTCTCTTACATAAGTTCTCAAACAATAGTCTTAGGACTCTGTTCTCTGTATTAAAGATTTCCACAGCAACTAAGTCACTTTGACACTGAGAAAATTATCTTTTTTTTTCTTCTTTCTCTTAGAGAAACCTCTTACCTATATGTGCACTGTGTTTTTTAGTCCATTTCTTTGTGGTATACTATTGTAGCACATGCTTCTAGGCAAGAACAAAAAAAAAGACGAATATACCCTATGTTTTATTTGTTTCTTTCCCAATAGAAAACTAAAAACTAATGTATTTTACAAAGCTAAGGATTTGGCTTCTTGTTGGATGTGAAATAACAACGTATAAGATAAGACTCATGTGTCTTTGCTCTTTCTTGTGATAAAATCCATGTTAATGATAAATTATAAAATTCTCTGCTTTAATCTTGGTTTGAGTTTTATTTTCTCAATTTCATAATTTAAAACAAATCTACTGACTCTACTCAATATTTCTTATACAAAAATAATAAAAGTTCAGTGATGTAATGGCCACTGAAATAAAGCAAACAGACTTAAATATTTGAAGGGGAGGTAAGCCAAAGCCTGAATTCCAGCGTTGTGCCATTGGTATTAATTGCCTAGAGCATGGTATTACAAAAGGTTTTGAAGCTAAGATGTGGTAATTCTGGGAAAGAAGGTCTGGGTCAGTTAGCATTATTTTTCAGAACTGAAAGTTGAATGCTGAGAATAGTGGCTGGTACGTAGTAAGTATGATAAAAGTATAAACTATTACTTTATGACAATTATAATAATATAACTATTATTATTACAATTTCACTCACTGGAACTAAGATTGATATCTAATTTGGATTATGAATAGAAAAAATGGCAATATATGAGTGTATCATAGTATAATGCTAGATGTGAAGAGGATTGTTTGTTTAAAACATACATTTGGGATATAGAAGAAATGTTATATGTTAGATATCATGAAACAAATTCTAACAGAAGAGAGACAGCACCTGTCCAAAGAAGGATAGGGGAAGGAGTCACATAATGGGTGTTAGATTTGAATGCACTACACCAAATGGTCCCACCAGTTGTGAAAAAAGAAGGAATAGATAAGAAGGCTAGAAAGAAGAGTTAGTCTGGCATAGTAATCTAAAGATTAAGAACATCATTTTGCAAATAAAGGCTTTATATTAAAGGGGAATGTTGCTGTCTCTAATTATGAAGAAGCATCTGGAAATAAATCTATCAGAAAAAAACACATAATAAAAAAGAACATAAAAAAGAAAATAAAATGCTGAATATTGCTTCTAAAAATCCATTTACAATAATTTAAAAATAGATAAAACACATTTTATAGTATAAATTTTTCTTCATTAATAGATATATTGTAACAATTGACAACTCAGAGTCCAGTGATTGTGGTACTGAAAATTATCAAGATACATCAACAAAGTAGGGATTATCTCAACTCAATGATTTTTTATCAGTTTTACAGATGATAAACTAGGGTTCATTTACGTCATTTGCTCAAATCATATAATTTGGGAGGAGATAGGCTGCAAATCCTCATCTTTCTGACAGTTCCTCAGGTCTGCAGGTTATCTTGGTAAACTTCACCATGTGATTTTTTTTTTTTCAAGTTTTAATTTAAATTCTGGTTAGTTATCATACAATGTAATATTTGTTTTTAGGTGTAGAATTTAGTGATTCATCACATACAACACCTAGTGCTCAATACAAGTGGTCTCTTTAATACCCATCACTCTTTTAACCATGTGATTTTAAACCAAAGGCCTTCTTTTTAAAATTTTTTTATTGTTTATTTATTTTTGAGAGAGAGACAGCGACAGAGTATGAGCAGGGGAAGGGCAAGGAGTGAAACATAGAACTGGAAGTGGGCTTCAGGCTCCACACTGTCAGCACAGAGCCAATATGGGCCTCAAGCTCATGAACTATGAGATCATGACCTGAGCTGAAGTTAGAGGCTTAACTGACTGAGACACAGGCAGTCCTAAACCATAAGACTTCCAAAGAAGATGTTGGTCAGCACAGTTAGGGCTCAAGAGATTACTCTATGTCACTACTTTTATCATCATTTTCCCCCAGATGAAAACTAAAAACTGCCCAAGTTGTGTTCAAGTCAATGTAATTCATTCACTAATATTTTTGAAGAGTGTGCTTATTTCTTAACTTAAATAGTTTTTACCTAACATTTTTGTTGCTATATTTTAGAAATTCAGACAAGGCAGTTTCAATTTGTTATCTTTAATATAATACCCCTGGTTCTTATATAGCTTCCTGGGAAAATAATGACTTTGGAAGATAGGTTTATGTGCATTTTCGTGAAGACTCCAGGGAACACCTCATCAATCTATTTGTTGAGATGACAAGTGGGTTAGATTAACTGGATAATGATTTAATCCTTTATTCCAATTTTTTCCCAACTGCAAGGTTTTGGTTTTCTTCTCTGAAGGGCATTCTACTTACACAGTTGACAAGTGGCAATAGAATACACATGTTAATGTACTATGTGTTTGTAAATCATAATTGTTTTTAATTCAAAATGTCTTCCTTCATCCCCATCCCCAGAAAGCACATCAACATTGAAATTACATCATCTTTCCAAGAAAATATACACATTCCCTTGATCAATGTTTCCAGTATTTACTATGCATAAGCATCAGCTAGCTTCCATCATTCTAGTTCCAATAGGGATAAAAATAAAAATGTTGCTGTATTTTAAAATGAAATATTGATCACCATATTCACATACTATTACTATAAAAACATGTACAAAAAACTCAGCTTGAGTCCATATGGTACAGCCAGTTGAAAGAGAATTCAAAATTTGATTGTAATTCTGAAATGTGTACATAGTTTTACATTTCTTTTATAGGACCACTGACCATCAATATTAGGGTTGTTAACCTGATGGTTGTTAATCATTACTTTTAATATATAATACCAATACAATTATGAATCATTTTATAAGTTGGTATGTATTTAATGAATGTAACACTTATTAAATTAATGTTGATCTATACCTTGCTATTTTATCTTCACAGAAAGTTACTATGAATAGAATTAAAGCACATAAAAATATTCTGTGAATAAAAATGCTACTGAACATATAACCAAAAGTATAAACTAAAAACTACATTTTATTTACTAAAATGGCCAGTTAGGGGGCACCTGGGTGGCTTAGTCAGTTGAGCGTCCGACTTTCGCTTGGGTCATGATCTCGCAGTTAGTGGGTTCGGGCCCCGTGTCAGGCTCTGTGCTGACTGCCGGCTCAGAGCCTGGAGCCTATTTCAGAATCTGTGTCTCCCTCTCTCTCTGACCCTCCCCTGCTCACGCTGTCTCTCTCTCTCTCTCCTAGAAATAAATTTAAAAATAAATAAATAAATAAATAAATAAATAAAATGGCCATTTAGCTGTGCCTCATACTACTTATAAATATCTTCATGATTTGTAGGTTTTCCCTTCTTTTATGTACTCTTAACAACCATCATTTAAAAAAGGACTGTACATGCTCTGTCTCTCTCTCTCTCAAAAATAAACATTAAAAATATTTTTAAAAGGATTGTATACACTTATATTCATATTGAGACGAGAAATGTGGCATCGCTAAAAGAGAAAAAAGTTATGTTATAAGAAGATGCCTAAAGTTGAAGATGAGAAATCCATGCCTACTCCTTGGTTGATAATACAGGCTCTATATAAACAATAATTCTTATTTTAATCCCTTCTTGATATGCCTCTATCATTAAAATAATCACCATTTAAGCCTCCATTCCTATGACCATCAGCCATCATTCTAGCCCTTACCTTACATTATTAACAATTCTTCTAGAAAGATAAGTACTTCTTCACTCCTGCTACTTTTTTATGTTTCATTTAAATTTGTGTTTATTTAACTGTCTACTATTCCTATCCAGTTAGTATTTCCAAAACAAGAAAATTGTGAGAGCAGAGATAAATATTTGAAAATCACCAGAATTTAAATAATTGTTGGAGCTATGTGAAGACAAAGTGTCTTGTCAGAGTTAGGTCTGTAATGAAAAGTTAAGAAAGAAAGTGCTGAACTCAAAGTCCACAAGATTTTACAAGAATAGAGGCAGAAAATTTGAATAGGCATGGCTGGCTAGAGAATTTACAAGAAAATTAGGACAAAGCACTAGAAGAACACTGGGAGATCAGAGTTACAGAGGTAAGAGTGATCAGAGGTCTAAACTGCCCCACGAAATAAAGTCCATGGAACAATGGACTACACCAATATGAAGTCATAGCGAACTTGTTGACAGAGGCCTCAATGGAAGGCGAGGAATGAGATTATATTGTTTCACGATGTGAATAAATGGCCAGTACAGAGGCAGTCACAATGGTTTCGTGTTTCTATTTCAAGGAATCTCGCTGGGATGGAAAGTTACAGAATGATAGCTATGGCATGTGGGTTTAAGGCAAAGTTGTGTTGTATATTAATATTTCTTTACATTAGTATAGCATAGAGGGATGCATATCACACACAGTATATCTTCACATTACTTTAGCAGTTTTCTAGTATTTCATTTAGCTTTCGGGTTTTTTGTTTGTTTTTCAGCTTGTTTGTTTTCTTTGGAATATTTTGATATGTTGACGTCACTATTTTGGAAAAATAATTCCAATTAAAGCTAAGTTTTCTGTTCTTTGTAGCTAATTTTATGTTTTCTCCCTCCCTCTCACTTACTTTATATATCACTGGTATTATATATGTGTATATATAAATATATATATATATATCTTCAAATATTATTTAATAAAAATTTTCCTGGGGCAGCTGAGTGGTTCAGTTGGTTAAGTGTCCAACTTGATTTCATCTCAGGTCATGATCTGTGAGATTGAGCCCCATGTCAAGCTCTGCACTAAGAGCACAGAGCCTGCTTGGGAATATCTCTCTCTCTCTGTCTCTCTCCTGCCTCTCCCCTGCTCATATGTGCACACTCTCAGCTCTCTCTCTCTAGATAAATAAATAAACATTATTTTGTTTCCTAAGTCTGGTAATTAATTATATTTAGTCCCCAAATTAAAATTCCAATAATTTACATATGTAATTTATGTGTATACGTAGACATACTTCACATTTATAATTAATTACATGTTTTGTTTCACACTGAAAATATTTGAGTTAATTCAGGTAGACAAATACATGTAGTATTCAAATCTATTTAAAATCTGTACAGATAAGCTTGAATAATCAACACAGATACTTAATATAATGGATCTATATGATAAGAACTTGGCCATTTAGTTTTGTACTTATTAGGTTGTCAGAAAGATGCAGACTTATTTTAGACATATAAAATTAACTTTTAAACAATTATTATTTTTTTAAAGATTTTGTTTTTAAGTAATCTCCACACCTAACATGGGGCCTGAACTCACAGCCCTGAGATCAAGTCAATGTTCCACTGACTGAGCCAGTCAGGCCCCATCAATTGCTGTTTTATTGGTAGAAGAACTTATTTCTTCAAACTATTAAATATTATATTTTTATTTGAATAAAGATTTATAAGCTCATAATGGCAAAGTCAAATTCCTACTTCCACTAAAGATTTTACATTATGTATGTCATATTTCTAAACTGTATTTGATAGTCAATAGCAGAATCTTTCAAGAACAAAGAGGTTTTGGTAGCTTATCATTTTAGCAAGGTAGGATTGCATTACAAGGTTTTCGGAGAAACTAATTTTTCAATGTACTCATGAAAATGTTCTAAATGTTGACATTATTCTGAGTAATTCATATATTTGGAATGAACAGTGTCACTATATAGCCTTTTTTTTATTGAATCACTGATTCAATAAACAAATAAAAGCACTTGCACATTAACAATTCTAACATGAAAGTCCTACACATAATTATTACATTTTAATTACACATTTCAGAAGTCAATGGAATGTAGTTTTTTAGGATTTACCTTTTATAATGATACAATTTTAATAGAAATAGAAAAGTGAAGGAAAAAAATTTTAGACCATTTTAAAACATTTTCAGAATTAATAAAATATCTACTCAATAAAATTAATAAAATCACTTAGAGCCATATAATCAAAATGGAACATGCTTATTTAGTGACTAATATATTGTTCTTCTGTCAGCAGACAAATCTCAGATTACCATTTCTAATACTAAAATATATGCCACCTCATATACAGGGTGGATAAAATGTCCAATGAAAATATAATCTTAGTTTTTTTAGACTATGTAAGTTTCCAAGAATATAATATGAAAGAAGTAATGGCCAAAGTTTGAAAATGGTTAGAGTTATCACTCATTCTTTAAATCGTGTAGGTAGTTTTTTTGAAATGCATAAAAATAATCTTTAACAATATAACAAAAAAGAAATTGATACTTTGTTTAATTTTGAAAATTGACCACACTAAAGGAAAGTAATTCCAGTCACAGTTTTAGAAGGAACAAGCTGCCCACAAGGTTAAAGAATAATGGAAGGGATAATTTCAAAATCAATATCACTTCTTGGTAGGTTGCAAAAATGGCTACAGATTCTTTTTCTTCTTGTATCAATTTCTCTCTCTCTGGGAAACTTGCTTTCCATAATGACTCTGGGTCCAAGCATATGATTTGCTTTGTTTAATGGGATGTTACTAAAAAATAATCTACAGACTTGCTTCATTCATTTTTGAAAAAAATATCCACCAAATAAATCTACTGTCTGAATTACGATAGTGTGTGAATTATTTCTTCAAGTAAAAATTAGGTCCCATGAGAAAAAAGTTGCCTGGTTCAGACTACAACTCAGCCACATGTATGTTTTCTTTAATGTGTTACATGTCATATGTGGTAGATGCCTTTATGTGTACCTCTCATGTCATGATAGAGTATTTTAAAACACTGGGTATGCAAGGGTCAAGATTTAATAACTTTAATGATTTTTACTGCCTCTTCAAGGTCAAGGTCCAATTGGTGTTTAGTTTTCTTCCTGTGAGTGTGCGGTGAATAATACTTCTTAGTGCAATTTGGTGGCCCTTCCTTGGTTTGTGTTAATGTGCCAGCAATTTTACTCACTACTGATTTTGCATCACCAGTGCAACTATGAACACAGTGAAAGAGAGGGAGGATGAGGAAAAAGAAGGGGCGGGGGAATAAAGGAAGGGGGTAAAGATGGGGAGGTGGGAGGAAAAGTAGAATTCTTAATGTCTTTATGAAAATAGATTTGATTTCAGGACCCTTTGAAAGGTTTTAAGAGTATCCCAGATGTCCAAGCATCGCTTTTAAGAACCGCTAGATTCAAGAGTCACTGCCAAGAAACTGTAGAGAAAAAGGGTCTTGGGGACATTCTGAGGAGCAGACCTGGAATCTAGTCGAGGAAAAAGTCATGCCTCCAGACCAAGAAAGCCTAGCACTACTGATCTGAGGAATTTTAGAATAGCTATGTCCCGATGACGTCTCTGTTTCTCACCACCTTGTCACTTTTCCAGTGTGGGATAGATCTATTGATTTGGTGTCACTTTGGTGGTACTCAAACAAGGTTGACAGCATTATGCTTGTTCAGGGTCCCTGAAAAGTTTGTAGCCAAGAGACCAGATTGCGTTCTATAAAAATGATCACAAGTTCTTTCTCTCCCTTGTATCCACATCCTTTTGTCATGTATCAATGAACAGGTCTTACTTTGACTTTGGACTTGAACCTATACCTTGCTTTATCCAAAGGGATCACAGTCAACAGGATGTACACAGTGGATTCAGGGTGAGGCTTGTCTTCTTTCTTGCCTCTTTTAAGAACATTGTGAATGACTTATGGTGAAAAGGCTCAGGCTAACATGCTGGAGAATGAAAGATATATGACCTAGTTACCCTTGCTGCTCCAGCTGAAAGCCAGCCAACCCCAACTGAGTGGCAACTGACAACAGAAACATGAGAAGAACAGCTACCCATCTGAGTCCAGTGAAATTGCCAACCTGCAGAATCAGGAAGTAAGTAAATGATTGAGGTTTTCAGCCACTAAATTATGTCGTGATTTGTAACTTAACAAAAACTGATATATACTTTATGTTCTATCTTTATGGAGTGTTCAGTGTTCTCTTATATGATTCCATTCCTCCTTGTTCAAAATATTCCCTCTTTTGGAATTATCCTAGCCTTGCTTCTTACCTTCGTCTTACTCATTGAATTCCCTACCTTGTTTTGTCTCTGTTCTTTGTACCCTACTTAAAAGAAAGCCTATATTAGTTGATTTGATTTTAACCATAACATAAGCATAATAATATAATAAGAGAAAAAATAAATGGTTTAAACTACTAAGAGATATAAGAAACAAGTAACTATCCAAACTCATTTTAAATATAAAATATGAAATATGCAGGAAAAATAAATATAAAACCTAGAAAATTAAAAATAACAATTTTTTCATATATTATGTGTCATTGATATGAAGAATTGAGTAATGTCTGTAAAGTGCTTTTTCACATAATAATAGTGCCTGCACAGTTTTGGACATTAGCATATCTATATCTACTTATTTCTTTTTAAAGGAATTCATAGTATTTTAAGTGTCTCATAATTTGTATTTAATAATAATAGCTAGACTATTTCTAAGTTTGTTACAGCTATGGTTTTGTGGGTGTGGTAACCGAGGTATTTTTTTGGTTTGGTGTGTGTATGTGTGTGTGTGTGTGTGTGTGTGTGTGTGTGTATGTGGTTTTGTATTGCCTTTCAAAATAGCATGTCAATAAATGTCCTTATAAATACATCTTGTGTAATTTGTGAGACTACAGTTTTTTAAGTTTTAAAAATTTATTTCTGAGATAGAGAGAGAGACAGCATGAGCAGGGGAGGGAAGAGAGAGGGAGACATAGAATCCAAAACAGGCTCCAGGCTCTGAGCTAGCTGCCAGCACAGAGCCCCACGCAGGGCCCAAACCATGAGATCATGACCTGAGCCAAAGTTGGACGCTTAACTGAATGAGCCACCCAGGTGCCCCTACATTTCTGGAATAAATAAGTTTCTGGTTTTGATTTATATTTCCCTGATGATGAGTGATGTTGAGCATCTTTTCATGTGTCTGTTTGCCATCTGGATGCCTTCTTAGGAAAACTGTCTATTCATGTCTTCTGTCCATTTGTTCACTGGATCATTTGTTATTTGGGTGTTGAGTCTGTACGTTCTTTATAGATTTTGGATACTAACCCTTTATCCAAAATGTCATTAAAAAAATAGAGATAATGGGAAATTTAAGCAAAACCACAGCACAGAGCTTGAATGTTTTGCCTGATGCTACTAGCTCCTAAGAAGATCCATCCCAATATTTCATAGAACGAAACTTTTCTGTTCTCTCCCTTCATTCTTCCTCCCACACCTCAACTTCTTCCTTTCTCTAGCCTCTTGGTCTCCCCCACCGACTACTTCTTCCACTTCTCTTATCCCCTTATCCCTCTCCTTTCTCCACTATACTTCTTTCCTTCCTCATTTCCTCCCATGTAGAAATGGGTATCTGGATAGGCAGGTGGGTATTCGGTGTCATTTATTCATAGAAAAATTATATTCTTCAGAGAATAAATGGACTACTCTCTAAACTAGATCTCCTAGTCATAAAATTAAAACCATTTAACACAGAGCTTGTGTTCTATTTGCTTTTTTTCATTGTCTCTTTTATATTCCTATAATAAGTGCTTACAAGATCTGTATTAGGTAATTAATCTTCATTTGCTAAATTGCATTTAAAGAACATCAAGAAACTATTCTTTTATATGAAGTTTTCCAATTGTTGTAGAGCAAGAAAACCAGTATT
This sequence comes from Hyaena hyaena, assembly GCF_003009895.1. Taxonomy (NCBI): domain Eukaryota; kingdom Metazoa; phylum Chordata; class Mammalia; order Carnivora; family Hyaenidae; genus Hyaena; species Hyaena hyaena. Next base: position 1,354,618 of record NW_024081105.1, on the reverse strand, counting down.
CTTGTGTGTAAAGATGTAATGTAATACTTTATAAGATTGTGATATACTAGGTGCGCCTGGGTGGCTCAGTTGGTTAAGCGTCCACTTCAGCTCAGTTTCTCATGGTTCATGGGTTTGAGCCCTAGGTCGGGCTCTGTGCTGACAGCCAGCTCAGAGCCTGGAGCCTGCTTCAGATTCTGTGTCTCCCTCTCTCTCTGACCCTCCCCTGCTCATTCTGTCTCTCTCTCTCTCTCTCTCTCTCTCGGAAATAAATAAAACATTAAAAAATAATAAAAAATGACTATGATATACTATACATTACAGTATGTATGAACATAAAATCAAATATATAGCATACATAGAACATAATGGCCTGCAGACATAATGTATTTGTGGCATTCAAGCTTACATTTAACTATGAGAAACAGACACCCCAAAGTGACTATTAACAAAACTCATCTCTTATGTAAACATATAGATAGATACAGGTTAGCTAAGGAAGGTGTAGCAACTTTGCTCAAAAAAAGTCCTCACAAATGAATATATCTTCTAGTTTATGGTCTTTCGTCTCTAGGGTGTAATCCTTGCCTTCATGGCCCAAGATAGCAATCAATGTCAACCCTTTAGAGTTATATTGGATGATGCAGGAAGGAGGAAGGAAAAGAAGAGTCACAAAGGATGCATCGTGTCTATTTTAACAAAGTCTCCAAAGCTGTTCACCCAATATTCCTACTTTCCTTCCAGCAGCTAAAACTAGTCACATGGCCATACCTGTCTTCACACAAAAAAACTGGAAATACAGTCATTGAGAAACTAAATGCAAAACTAAAATTTAAGGTTGTATTACTGTAAGGAAGAGTGTTGGCAGATACCATCAGGACTATTGATAGGTATTAATATAGCATTTAATAAATAATGCCAATTATTATTTATTTCACAGACTGAGAATGAGCTTTGAGTAACATTATAAGATTACAGAGCAAGTTCTACATATTAAAACTTCCTTCTAGTCCAATTCTGGAAGAAGATATTATACAACATTCTGTAAGTATCTGTACATAAAATGTATTTTTATTTGTAGTGGAAATTTATTTGATTTCAGTAAGAGTTTATACTTTCTTTCATGTAATACTGTGTGTACATACATATATTTTTAATTAAATTATTTGGACACTTACCATGTGCTTGGCATGAATCACGAATGCTACAAGCCTTATAACATGAGCAGATGAAGAAATGAAGGTGAAGAACAGTGGAAAGCTTAGAACTCCAACACAGGAGGATGACCAGCTGAGTGATCAAAGTCTGTCTTGATTTTAAAGCACTATTTTTCTGTCCTCTAGCAAATCCACTTATCATACTTAAGGAAATCCCTTAGTAAGATGAAAGAATAACCTTCCTTTAGGAATATGTTGGCAATCCCAAATATCTCAAAGCAAACCCACATGTTCAAGATTTCAGAATGTTCTCTTGAACTTTACACCGTTTTGTCAAAGTACGTCTTGACTAAAATCCAAGAACAGACCAACCTATTATCAATCCTGATATAAAATATCTTTATTATATTTCTGAAATGACTAATTTGCCTCATTTGGCCACAAATTTTCTTTCTGTGAATCAATATACTACCTTTTTCTAACTGCTTTGAACTCACCTTCCAAGGAAAACTTTCTTTAAAAAAATAAGAAAATCTTAGATATAAGCAGTTGTGCATACCTTTCTATAATGCTTAGTGTTTTCTTATTTTTCTTCTCTGCTGCTCCTGTCAGTACCATTCTATTATTTATTTTCATTGTAGTGTTGTGTGCAACTCGCATTGTAGTCTGACTCAGTCAACGCTCCAGACACTAAACATGAGCTTATTAATCAGTATAACAAAAACACCTTCTGTAGAGATTACCCTCTTTTTTGTTTGTTTGTTTTTAATATTCATTTATTTTTCTGAGAGAGAGAGAGAGAGAGAGAGAGAGAGAGAGAGAGATACAGACAGAACTCAAGTGGGGGAGAAACAGAGAGAATCCAAAGCAGGCTCCAGGCTCTGAGCTGTCAGTACAGAGCCTGATTAGTGGGCTTGAACCCACTAATGGTGAGATCATGACCTTAGCCAAAGTCAGATGCCCAACTGACTGAGCCACTCAGGCCCCCGCCCCCATTTCTTTCTTTCTTTGTTTTGTTCTTAAAGAGATTACTTTTTTTTTTTAAGTAAAGATACTCTCTGCTAAGTTATTCAGATTGAGATCTACTTAATTTTGTGGGCTTTGCAACATCTATAAGAACTTGTTATGATAAATTTGCAAGTTACTAGGTTGTATCTGTGACATTGAAAGTCAATGTATAATTAATTGGCCTGTTCAAAGTCACAGCATCTTTGAATGAGAGATGATGAGTATCCAATTAATACTTATGGCCAAATAATGAGATATTAAAGACTCAGAGACGCTAATAAGAACTCAATGCAAAGATACTTCCAGAATTATCCCAGAGTAATGTACTGGTTACAGTACTTAGCATTTATCATCATCAAGACTGGCTATTTTACATTGGTCTTTTACATAACCTCAAAATCTTTTGACACTTAAGAAAATAGTTTAAATACTTGCAATCCTAGTGGGGAAGTGATTTTCTGCTAAATTAATTTGTTAGAAGAAATCTCCCACTGACTTTCAGTGTACTCTTTGCATGCTCCAGAAACTCCAGCTTGTTGAGGTGTTCAGATTAACAGTGTTCCCAGTAATAACAGTGAACACTCAAACCTCATGAAGATCTCTTGAGTTCATGACTTATAGCAGAGAGATGAAATATTTTTCAGTGATACATCTCTCTGGTAAGGAAAAGCAGGATACTGATGGTTACCTTGTGCAAATTAAAGAAAACAAAAGAAATGTATAATTACCCATAAATATCAGGGTTTTGGAAAATTATTTTAGAAAATGACTAAGAATTCACATCCATTTGAGTAGACTGAGATAAAAAAAATCATGGGGAGATTTTAAAAGTCCAGTTTTACTTAACAAGCATTTTTCCTTCTCAATATTTTCTGACTGAAGCAGTTATTGAAAATCAACTCTAAGACTACAGCTGTCTCTCCTCCTATCTTTTATTGCATATGTTAACTCTGAATAGGTACACTAAGACAAAATGTTACCAAGCAATTGAGAATCTATACCTAGAATAAGTGGCTACCACACAGTATAAATAATGGCAAATGGAATTGTTTACCACTGTAGATAACGGAGCAGCCAACAATGATTTGCTTTTGTGCTTATTGCCTACCAAGAAGCCAAATTTAGGGACTGGTTTTGTTTTGTTTTGTTTTGTTTTGTTGTTTCGTTGTTTTTGTTTATGTTTTTCTTGGCAAGTAGCTCACTTCCAAGCTCCTGTACGCTAAGCATTCTTTAGAGGCTTTTTCGGAGTATGTTGATTTTAAGCAGAAGGGAGTGAAAGCTAAACATTTGCCTGGCATATGACAACATGACCTATTTACATTAAAAAATAACATATGATACTAAGGAAGACTCCTATGCTTATATGGCCTCAAAATCATAGTTAATACAGTCTCCATATCTTTGCCTTTTTCAGAATGTCATATTACTAGAATCAGACAGGAGTGTGAAGCCTTTTCAGGCTGGCCTCTTTCACTTGGTAATATGTGTCTAAATTTCTTCCATGTCTTCATGGCTTGATAGCTCATTTAGTTTTAGCCCTAACATCCCACTATCTGAAAGTACCATAGTTTATTTATCCATTCACCTACTTATGGACATTTCGGCTGCTTCCCTATTTTGGAAATTATCAAAAATGCTGCCCTAAACACCTATGTGCAGGTTTTTGTGTATATAAAAGTTTTCAATACTTCGGGACAAATATCAAGGAATATGATTGCTGGATCATATGATAAGTCTGTTTATTTTTGTGAGAAATCACTGTTTTTTAAGTGACTATGCTGTTTTGCATTCTCAGAAGCACTGAATGAGATTTCCTGCTGTTCCATACCTACCAGAATTTGGTATTGTCAGTGTTCCAAGCTTTAGCCATTCTAATAGGCATGTGGTGGTATGTTATTGCTGTTTTGATTGACTGCATTTTCAAAAATATTTGGAAAGATAAAATATACTTAACAAATAATTCATATTTTAAATTTTCTAATACTGTGAAAATATTTTTATTGTCTTTGATATTCCTTATATTGGTCCCTATTCCTATGCTTAAATGTTTTCCCTGAATCTTTTCTTTTTATACTCTCCTTGATTAATTTTGATTTGAATTGAGGCCTGGACCTTAAGTAAACCTATATTTTCATCTTTTTTTTCAATAATTTTTTTCTTCATAATCACAAATTCAAATGTCATTCATTACCATTCTGCTATATGTCTGTGAAATCACTCATTAATTCAACACACATTTATTCAATGCCCAATTAGTACCTGTTACAACTGTTTTACTGGAAATAGTAAAGCTCATATGAATGTATTCTTTGCTTAAGGAAATTGCAATCTGAGGGATTCAACAGAGACGTAAATGAAAAATCACAATATAATAGGGTAAGTAGTATGACTGTAAAATTTTAAAATAGAAATAATAACTAACATTTACTGATCCCCTACCATGTCACAAAAATCTATAGAGTATTAATAAATATATCTTAAGCTTCACAACAAAGCTATAAAATAAGCTTAATTTACTTAAGACAATTAAGTACTTTCCCAAGGAAACTCAAAACATAGTACAGGGTCAGGAATTCAAATGCAGACAGCCTGGTCACAATGCAGGTATCCTTCAACTAACTGGGTGCACGCATTTTACCTTTTGGAAGCAAGTTTTGAACTTCAAATGGATACTGAGTTTTGGCATGAGTATGAAAACTCTGAATTCAGAATCACAACCTTTGAAACCTAAAAAAGAAGTTTATTTATTTATTTTTAAATATCTGTTTATTTTGAGAGAGGTAGAGAGCAGAGAACACAAGCAAGAGAACAGGCACAGAGAGTGAGAATCCCGAGCAGGCTCCCGGCTGTCATCATGCAGCCTGACATGGGGCTCAGTCTCATGAACTGTGACATCATGATCTGAGCTAAAATAAAGAGTCAGATGCTTAACCGACTGAGCCACCAGATACCCCTAAAATGAAATGTAAACAATATTCTGGAAGCTGTATATATTGTAAAGGAATCTATTTCCCCTGCTAGACTATGCATTCTGTATATATTACAGTATATTTATATACTGTAAAGGATATACTTATATTATACTATATCCTTTACAGTAAGAATGCATTAAATGCCTCTCAAAGGACCACAGAATCCAAAGGTGCATCAGAAATGACTCCACTTCTATTTATAAGGCTATTCAGAATATACAAATCTTTAAGATTTGTTGAAATATGGACATAGTAGATAGAATCTGGGGAAATAATGGTGAGAAGAAAGAAAAGGCAAAGTCAAATCACATGAGGGAAATTAATTTTTCCCTCAAATCATTATAGCCTGAGTCTCTTAAAGTTCGATGTTTACCAGAAATTTCTCTACATATATTTTCTTTACATATGTAGACATCCTATCAACATCTTAAAATATATACCTAATATCAATTTCCTCCTCCATTTTAATTTCCTTTCTAGACCTAAATTGACCCCATTTTCCATTGACTTTCTAGATATTTCCACTTGGGTATGTTACAGGAGCATTAAATAAAATGTATTCAAAATAGACCTCATCACCTTACTCCCTAAATGGTCTTTTACCTCTACTCTTCTCAGTTAAATAGGATAATCATCAACACAATCTATCATAATGCCTACTCATAGTCCTTGCATCTTGTCATTATATTAGCTATACAATTATCATGGATTGTACATCGTGTCACTTAACATAAGATTTATTATCTAAGCTTATTCACATTACTAATTCCATTGCCCACCTTAAGATTACATATTTCATGAATGTAAATACCACTGGGGCTTTGGAAATTGTATTTGGAGAACTCCATGATGGAAAGTATGTTACTAAAAGTCCCCACTAGAGAAAGTAGAAGGAGAAAGAGAAAGAAGAAAAGGGAAAGGAAAGGAAGAAAGAAAGAGGCTGTAGGAAGAAGCACAGAGGGGTGGGGGATGAGAATAAGGAAGGGGGGAAAAAAAAGAAAAGAGAAGAAAAAGAAAGGTTTACTATGACTGCAAAAGTTTAGGGGAAAAATTCTTAGTTAGATTGTTCTCCAAGATTCGTAACACCCAAGATTCCAATATACACAGTGCCAATAAGTTTTACCTTAAATATACCCAAGGTTCCAATAATTCTTAGCACATAGAAATTTATCTTTGTCAAAACTAGCTTTTCCAAATATGTTGGAACATAAAGATCATCTTTTTTTTTTTTTTGGTCATAAAGATTACTTAATGGAACATTTGTTTGGGATTGGCAATAGCTCAACCTCTAAATTATTTGTTTATTACCCCATAATTTTTAAGGGTAGTGAAATCCCTTTGAATGTCTAATAAGTAGCAGAGTGCATGGCAAATTATGTGTACCTGCCTTCACACAGAAATGTCTTAACAGTTATTTTAAATAACTAAATTTAAAAATCACTTCCTCCTGAAATGTTTTCCAGATCCATCAGACCTAGTCAGGCCTCATTATTCTTTTATTAGACTTTGTACTTTCATCCTAGAGTCTCTTTCATAATTTTAACTCAACAATTAGTTATAGTATTATTAGTATCCTGTTTCCCTAGAAATACTGATTCTGACAGAAATGACCATTGTATCTCCAGCACTTAGCACACTTCACAGGACTTAGCAGATGCCCAATAAAAAAAAAAATGTTACTGACTGAATAGAGACATTGAAGCTCTGAGAGTTGATATGACTGTCTTCAAAAGAACTAGCTAGATAAGTAATAAGTTTAAGCAAGAGTCCAGATCTAAAACATAGCTCACAATTCTTTAGTCTAGACTTACATTTTTCAATACAGTAACCACAAGGCACTTCTGACTATCTGAACCTGAATTTAAATTAAATTAAATATAATTAAAATGTTGGGACCTTATACACACTAGCCACATTTCAAAAGCTCAGTGTCCTATGTAGCCAATGACTAGCATACTGGAGTGTGCAGAATTTTTCCATCTTTACAGAAAATTCTACCAGACAGCACTTCTCATGCTAGATTTTATCAAAAAGAGTGTGATACAACCCTAGTAAATTACTTCTCTCTTGGAATTGATTTATTAATTACATCTACCATATCTTTGTATCTAGCTAGGAATTCTTTATTCTCAAAAGAGTTGTTATTTTTAAAATTGACAAAAAGTTCAAAAACAATATCTGAGAAGTAAATTTAAATCCAGTAGTCTTACTATTTGCTTAAAAATAGTACAAATATGGTAACAAAAAAAAGAGAACTTCTGATTTATCTATGCTGATGACAGACAGTAAGAAATTATGTTCGTTTTGATAGGAGAGATTTAATTAAGACAAATAATTTGACACTGCTTATGTCTACAAAGCACAATGTAAATTGAGGATCAGGCTAATTTGATGACCATAGATAAGCCAATAAAAGAAAGGATGAAAAAACTATTACCTCCAATATTAATTTGGGATATAGAAGTTGACTCTATTACCTGGCTAATGCAATTATTAATTTGTAGCGTTAAAGCCAACGATGTTTGGACAGTGGCAATGTATATTATTCCAAAATAGAAACTGATTTCTTACTTTGGCAAAAGTCATAAATAATAGGAAATATTTCTCTTTGCATTTAAGAAATACCTGAAAATTCATTGTTTCAAGAAAGTGTTTATCAAATTCAAAGTCATTAAATACATTTAAAAAGTTGTTGTAATGTTGAAATGTGATGTGGAAATGGGCCAAAATCAGTTTGGTATATTTAGTGAATGATTCAGAGTGAACAAAAAAGCAAAGAACAAACAATTTTATCAATTTATATGTTACCAAATTGAGAGGTTCTTTGACATTTCAAAACTGAAAGCTATCAACCTCAATGGAGGCAAAATAGACATTTGCCTTTCCAAATACAAAGACCTCATTCCAACAAATCTCAAAGATATCCTAGTCCAGATCCTATTTAGAGTGCCATGTTCTTGAAAATTTGCCTTGGCATCTCCTTTCAGAAAACAACCACACAGAAAATCTGAGGTAGTTATCAACTGCACACATCAAATAAGCATGAGGAAAAGTAGGCAGTCTCCAAAATAAAAAAGGTGGTGAACAGAATGTTAAAGACCTCATGAAAAAGTCTAACATTTTCTGAAAGACTCTGATGGGTTCTTACATGTGACCTGAATCAAGCAGTATCATCTGGGTGCTTCTAGAGAGCTTAGATTCTCTTTACTAATGAATATGTGCCAATGTCCATGTGATGAAGGAGTTCTATGAAGACAACTAATTTCTTGTATTCTTTTCCTGTATAAATTTGCACTTATAACTTTAACCATTGAGACAACAGAAAAATAATAGTATCGCTGATCACATCATCATAGTATTAATGAGAATCAACTCTGCTCAGTAGTTAAAACCCAGGAGAAGGAACAAAATGTGCCATGCCAAAATCCATCACTTTGGCCTTTGGATTTTTTTTGAGCTGAAGGCAATGAAGATCCAGCAGTCGCAGGACAAAATTTTTACCTCCCCTTTAATTGCCTATAAGTATTTAGATAGGGAGTCTGTACCAGGAAGACAGCTATTAACAGAGATAACTTTTTTCCTATAGGAAGGACTTATCTGCATGGCATGGTATACCTTTGTTTACCAAGCACTTCTGCTTCTCATCTTCACTTGAACTGTCTCCCTGTCCTTTGAAGTCCCAGACCCTTGCTTTCTGCTTCTTAGCTCAAGACTGTGCCTAAACCCCAAATGCCTGATAGTCTTTGAGTTTTCATTATTTTTGTGGGCCCTCCATATGTACATAATTAAATTTGTCCTCTCCTATTAATCTGTCTTATGTCAATTTAATTATTACACCAGCAAGTAAATGTAGAATGGAAAAAGGGAAAAGATTTTTGCCCTTAGACCCATATCAGAGAGAAGAGGAATTTGTGCCTAATATTTACCATCATGGACAGAAAACTGTGTTCTTAAAAATAGACTAGTATAATGGAAAGTAACAGAGGACATGTGTACAGTGGTGTGCCATAGAAATATACATAACATGGAACAGAAAGCAAATTTTAAAAGTTTGTGCATGGGATTCTTCCAGGCTGTACAAATAATACAAAAAGCTCTATAAAGAGGTGAGAATTATGGGGCGCCTGGGGGGCTCAAGTCAGTTAAGCTTCTGACTTCAGCTCTGGTCATGATCTCATGGTTCGTGAGTTTGAGCTAATGTCAGGCTCTGTGCTGACAGCTCAGAGCCTGGAGCCTGCTTTGGATTCTGTGTCTCCCTCTCTCTCTGTCCTTCCCCTGATCGTTCTCTCTCTCTTTCTCTCTCTCTCTCTCTCTCTCTTTCAAAGATAAATAGGCATTAAAAAAAAGAAGTGGGAACTGAATTGTACTTTGAACTATAATAAATGTGAAACCTAAAGTACGAATCAACATGCAGGAAGATGTATGTTTGATCCAGATTTACTGACTGATAATGCAAGAAACGAGAACAGGTATTCACCACAATTGATTATGATAGCCACAACCCATTTAAAAAGGGAAATCATTATCCTTTTGAACCTCCTCTATCACTCAAGTCAGTTCTAATCTCTACAGTTGTATTAGTTCCCCACTGCTGCTGTAACAAATTACCATGAACAGGGTTTTTAAAACAACATAAAGATATTAGCTTACAATTCTAGAGGTCAAAATTCCAAAATCAGTTTCTCTGGACTAAAATCAATGTATCAGCAGAAATGTGTTCTTTCTGGATTCTCGAGAGGCAAACTACTTACCTCCTTTAGTAGGACTGCCCTTTTTCCTAGGTTTGTGACCCCGTATCATCCTAACCTCTATTTCCATCTTCACATCACCTTCTCTGACTCTGACATTCTGCCTCTCTTTTACAAGGACCTTTGTGATTACATCCTGGATAACCCAGGATAACCTTCCTAGCTCAAGATCCTTAAGTTAATCACATCAGCAAAGTGCCTTCTCCCATAAGGTAAAATATACCTTATTTTATAACACGATTATATATGGTGGATCTAGATTCATTCTGTGAATGATTTGAGAGTATCTGCTATTTGCTCTAAAGTATATGTGGAAAGTATATTTGTGAATATATACACGTATTTAATTACTCTGCTTTTGTTTTTTATGATTGAAAAAACAATCCCCTTGTAGGATAGCAACTCCTTTGCTGGAGGGGCAGTTTTAAAGCGAAGATGCTGATTTATTTATCTGAAAGTATTTTCTAGAGGTAAATCATATAACCTTTCATTGATGGTATTGTTTTGTTGTTGTTGTTGTTGTTTGTTTGTTTGGTATGAGCCAAATGTACAATTGCTAGAATTAAAGGAATATAGCAATAACCTGAATGTCATGAGCTTGAAAATCTACAGAAATGCTTGAAATACTTTTTTAATTGTAAAATCCACTGTTTTAATTGTGGATTTTTACTTCATAATCTAAAACTAAGTCAATAGCCTCATTTTGTAAAATATTGCCTTCTAATCATTCCAACTGAACAATCATTGAATTAACATTATTTTGTGTGTGTGTGGTTGTTGTTTGCTTTTTACTGTCCTCCATTTACTACAAGCACACACATAATAGTAAAATCATAATATAGGTATATATTATATGTTTCATTATTTTTGTTCTAATGAAACTCAGAAATATGAGGAAAGGGGATTTTAAAGAAATATAAATACCCTGATCCCCCATTTCATATCCTTGTCCAGTAGAAGGCTATTTTATTTTTATAACTGTTCAAGTATTGACATACAAAATGAAGCAAGATGCTCCGAGAAATTCTGCCTACACTGTGGATTGTGAAGATTATGTGCATGTAGTAGAATTTAATCCCTCAGAGTAGGGATTCAGGAAACCTTAACTGCATATGGTGGCAGTAAATATGTGGGCATTGACACATGCATAGTTCAGGAGGAAGAAACAGACATTGAAGGAATTCGGTATAAAACACTATGAACATTTCAGCATGGTGTCAGGGTCAATGACATAGCTTGGAGCCCAGAAACTAGACTTGATTCATTGCTTCCAGTAATCAAATTTTGTACTTCAGCTGCTGATATGAAAATAAGGTTATTGACTTTAGATCTTCAAGATAAAAATGAATGCAAGGTTTTAGAGGGCCATTCTGATTTCATTAATGGTTTGGTGTTTGAGCCCAAAGAGAGCCAAGAAATTTCAAGTGTGAGTGATGATCGTACCTCAGGATTTGGAACTTGGAAGAAATGCAGACAGCTCATTTTCTTCTTCATTCCCCTGGAATGAGTTTGTGCTGGCATCCTGAGGAACTTTTAAGCTGATGGTTGCAGAGAAGAATGGGACAATCCGGTTTTATGATCTCTTGGCTCAACAGGCTATTTTCTCTCTTGAATCAGAACAGATGCCATTAATATCAGCCCACTGGTGCTTCAAAAACATCCTCAAAGTTGGAGCAGTTGCAGGAAATGATTGGTTAATTGGGGATATTACTGGAACCAGTTATCCTCAAGATAAGAGACCTGTCCACATGGATCAAGCCTGCTTATTGGGATGGTCTGTGGTTAATAAGAACTTGTTTTCAACCACCGGTTATCCTGGCAAAATGGCAAGTCTGTTTCAAACTCATCATTTAAGACACCCTCAACTCTCCTCGGTGGTTCTATAGTTCTCGGATCTGGCTTTTCCTGGCATAGAACTCTTCCACTGTGTGCAACTGGAAGAGACCATAAGTTGTTTTGGGTAGTGTACCTTACTCCATACATTTTGTATTTTTAATACATATTTTGGAGAACTTCCTATTTTTATGTCAAATATACTGTAAGCTCTAGAAATGTCCCAGTTGTTGCTTTTGTTAAATAAAATGTTGATGGTTTGAAAAAAAAGAAATATAAACAAAAGAATATCTACATATTAATATCAAGATATGGATATTTATCATTGCTTCAATAAAAACCAATTGTCTTAAAAATTTGTTTCCAAAAATATTTTAATTCACTATTTGATACTTCTAGAATATAGTCAGCAGGTTAGTTTAAGTAATGATGTCTATCCTTTGATTTAAGATTGTAAGAAAATCAGTTTATCTCCCATTGAGAAAGAATTCACAGCTACTATGATAAAAGATGATTTGTTATAGCTGTGGTTAAACTCAGGATCCCATTGTAAAAAATAATACTAAAAACTGAAACATTTTATATAATCAAGAAGATTGTGAAAAAATTATTATGCATAAAAATTACATTCCAAAATTAGTCTTTTTAATTTTTGATAATTTATTTAAAGTTAAGACCATTAGTTAATAGTTGGCACTCAAATCCTGGCTTGTTGAAAAAAAATGTGATCCAAATATACCTTCAAAAGTCAGTGACTTCCTGCCTTTTTTTTTTTTTTTTTTTTTTTTTTTTTTTTTTTTTTTTTTTTTTTTTTTTTTTTTTTTTTTTTTTTTTTTGCAGTTTTCCTGTGTATGTCTTTTTAAAGAGTCAGGACAATTTTCTTCTGGCTTTCTAACTATGATTTCAAACTCAAGTAATTATGTTGTGCTTTCCATGATTCCTTCTGGCTTTCTAACTATGATTTCAAACTCAAGTAATTATGTTGTGTTTTCCATGATTCCAAGTATAATTTTAGTTGTAAAATGTCTCCTTATTAAATATTCTTGTAGCAAAATAATTACATAGTAGAGAAAAGCAACTCAAACACCAAAAAAAAAAAAAAAAGATGAATTATTGCTTCCAACAACTAAGTAATACCCATATCTCATTGTGTACATTTTTGGAAAATAGAAATTCTGTAAAAGTGAGGTCTGAATTTTTCATCCATGTGTGATGAATCCGAGAATGACTGGAACAGTGGACACACACATAATTTTACTTATAGCTGTTGGTTAGCAATAAAAACTTTAAATGCTTGGTTCCTGGATGTAGACAGAGGAAAGGCAAGTTATTTCTTCTGCAAGGAAGCCTAAGTATAACAAAAGTAGCTATTTTATAAAATAGGATCCTAAGTGACAAATTGAATGGCTATATTTAAAATGCCATTTTCAGAGTGTGTTATTATTGTTTATATTTTTAGATTTATTCATTAAATTATAAAAGACTGTTTTCAATAAAGAATATAACACTGGCGAATGAAAGAAAGGGACACAAAATATCTATACTATATTACCTTTTGGCTTTGGTTTTGCTTACCTTTCTTACACATTTTTTTCTACTTTGGCACCCTCATTTCTTTACTTTCTATTCCTTTTATGTATTTGCATTATTAAAAACATATAAATTGTATGAGGCACAGATATGAATGAGGTCTCAGTAACTTCTATTTATGTCCAATTGTGACACAAGATATTTTCTGTGATCTTCCTGCATTTTATTCTGTTGATATTGCTGTGATTATGTGTGGGTATAATCAAGCATCACAGTTTAAGACTACACTCCATTTGTGGCCATCCACTTGGAGAGGATAATGGGATTTATCCACAATTAATCAGTGAATCAAAGTCTTGAGAATGGATAAGGAGTCTGGAGTCTAATCACAGGTCATGTTTGACTGAACGTGCTTGAGAGGTAAAGGGAAATCAGTGTCCTATTCAAGGTGTAAGGAACACTTCTGTTCCAAACTTGAGTATATATATTGTAAGTAAATGATCAGTCTAATCATTTTAAGTTAGCTGTGATGTAAACAATCCCAACACAAATTATTTATCAACAAGTATAGGTGAGACAACATATTGAATGCTTTAGTAATAGCATTAGCAGTACACAGGTCAACTTTCATCCAAGTTCAGTTAAATGTTATTTGCTGGACCACTTCACTGTTGAAACAATGCTCATATATTCAACAGCAGACTTGGTGAAAAAGTCCTATGTTAGACAGCATGTATGCCTATCTATAGGAGCAATCTTATTTGAAACAGAAGTCTAGATAAAGATTATCATTTAATTTCAAATGATTTTCCTATGTTTATTTCCTACTCCTAGACTTTCTATTAGGCCTAGCACCAACACAAAATTTCCCTAGGCCATACATTTATGGATCATATTGTGGGGAGGTTCAAGGCAGCCTTAATAATTAATAGGTAATTGTTGAAGTTGAGGCTTAGGTTGTCACATGTAAAATGAGCCCATAGTGACTTGTTAAATCCTAAAACTATCAGGAAAATAAAAAGTAGCCCCAATTATGTGTAAAAGTTGATACTTAAGAAGTTTCATATGACAGTTTTCAAATAAATGGCATATTGTTAATGTAAGACAAGCAGGCTTAGAGCTTTATTAATCAATTCAAGTTTCATAATATGAACCAGAAAATGTAAAGGGATTTAACTCCATGCTGCGTTTGATTTAAAATATATTTTCAAATTATCAAAATCCATATAATGTATTTATATCCAAGTGATATAAATACATTAGAATAAAGCAAACCTATTTATCCCACTTAGGTTATATACATTAGTTCATTGTTACTAGGGAAAAAATGTAATGTGTTTAACTCATACAAGTTAAATAGACGTGAGATTTGAAATTATATTCCAAACCTGGTTTTGATTCTAAAGGCTTTTCATTTTTCTGAAATAACAAACTACCTTTTCCTTATACACACACATACACATATATGCATATTCATAAACATGTATACTATATATGTATGTGTGTATGTTTTAAATGCAAGCCAGGACTTTGGCATATACAAAAGAAAGAGGTAAGGTTTGAATGATCTCAAGAAAATATAGAACAACGATGGGAATGAACTGTTTTTAACTTTCGAACCAAACTAGAATTCATAGGAGATAAAATAATGATAATAGGAATTTTTAATTAAAATAACCACTTAAAATCATACGAGTACTAAGAGGAAAAAATACATAGTAAAATGATATGAATCTGTAACTTATCTTAGATTCAGTTTATTTTGGAATGTCACTGAAACTCAAATATAATATGATTTTCCAGGCTGTGACTTGCTGTGAATACACACACATGCACACACATGCACACACACACACACAATGAATGAATGAATACTGGAGCTGATTAAACTGGATGAACAGACTACAACATTCAAAGGACATAATCAGAATACAACTCTCTTCTCCCCACCCCGAGAAACCACTTTACTCAGGTAAGCTATTCTGTAGAATTCATCCTTTCCTTCCCCTTGGATGAAATCTAGGGCAAGGCACGAGGAATATTCTGATCACTTTTAGATAATTAAGACTTCTGCTTAATCTAGTCAAGAGAAATTGTACTTTAGTTCAGTCTATTTTTGTAATTAATATATCCCAAAATGTGTAAAAAAACAAACAAAACCAAACAAACAAACAGAAAGTTTCAACCTTTCCTTCCTGCATCCAATATCCCTCACCGCCTGCAAAGACAGAAAGAGGATTAAATTTGAAGGAGAGATGAATGAAGGGCAGGTAAGCTCTACTTTGGCACCATTCTGGTGACTTAGCTTCAATACCCCGTGGGCATGAATGCTCTTTGAATCTTGGCTTTTTTTTCAGGTGACGCCGTGTCACGTCTTTAGGGCTCCCTCGTCCATTCTAAAATCACTCGGGTACCTTATATAAAGTTTCCTCTATATAGACAAACGTGTTCTGTCACGGACAATTGGTGGGCTACCTACATGTCATCTGTAAGGTGCTTAGCATTCCAGGGTGTACTTCTAGCTTCTTTCCCCTGACATCACCTAGCCTTCCTCCAGTGATCCAGGGTATCTCTCTCTAAGGTTCCCTGGAAAATCCTTACCCATCCTCCATTCTAAGAAATGCTGGACAAGCAGGCAGTCCCCACTCAAGCCATTTCTATCCCTTCTGCCAATGGGACCGTTGCCAGTCATAAGTGCTCAGCCTGTGGAACGCCTGATGCATCTGTGGTGCCCCTGAACTTCAGCAGATACGTGCCAGTTCTCCGAACAGTCACATCAAAGGCACTCTCCCTGCAATTGTGGGTCTACAGTTAACTGAAGCACTTCCAAAAATTCTCTCTGAATCTCCAACTCTGTGCCTACTTCAACTTTGAATCTTTTATAACTTCCAGAGGGTAAAGTGCCAAGTTTCAAAAACAGTACCTAACAATACTTTTGCTAGCACTGCCTGGGTAGTCTTATTTGAAAAAATGGGGATAACTGATTTACATTATCTGTAACCAAAAATGAGATTGAAAAGCCCCCACTTCAACACTTGTTTTGCTCCTTTGTAGTTTAACTGGATGTAGCTGGGGCAGAGTATTTATCAGTGAATATAAAAATGAAAAATAGAAAGTTTCCTTCTTATATATAAAAGTTCTTACCTAGAAGGAACCCAGAAAGAATCAAACACTGCAGATGGTGTGTAAGTAAGCAAAAACAGAAACAAACCTTTGGGTTTTATGAATACAGCCACATTCATGCAATGGGTCGATTTATGTCTTCACATTATATATTTGTCAAAATCGTTTGTACTCAAATCATGACCATCTACAACATACCCCTAAGAGGTATATATTTGAAATTTTAAAGTATCCTTCAAGTGTTAATCATTGAATATGAGGATTTAATAATGTAACTTTTTAGGTCTAACCATATTAAAATATAAATAATCAATGAGTTCAAATAGCCAATTTTCTTTTCTTAGAACGATCACTGAGATAGATGTTCTTATTAAGGAGAAAATAAGTGTGTTCCCTATCACTAATGCTAACCACAAACTTACATACAAGACATTCCTTGCTTACATCGGCATGTACTTTCCAAAACGTACTCTTTCATAGTGCAAAGGAATGCTCATTCCGTTATTACTGAACGTGATAACTATGAGAAAGAATCCTATGTCCTTCTTCCAGAAGGCCCTAATTCCAATGGTTTCCTTACGTATTTTAGGTGTTGCTTTTCTATCCATAGACTACTCTTCTGTATTCAACTTGTCCCAAATACCTTCATTACACAATTCTCTATAGTTAATTATTTGGGCAGGTTACTCTAGTATGATTTGGCAACTTTTGTCACTGGAGACATACTGATGGGAAGATCTAAAGAATGATTATAAAGAATAACTTTTCACTCATTCAGTAACAACACCAAGACCTATTAAATACATTACGGATGAATATATATATTAACAAGCTTCATACATGGCTAATGTCATCTCATTTTAAAAATCCTGAATTGGCATATAAGATTCTGATGTATTTAATGAGGGGAGATATAGACACAGGAAGGAAACTTTTTATTTGTGTATTAAAACATAGATATTGGCTGAAACCATATGTATAGGCACCAGTTCTAAAATTATGAGCTAGTACTTGTGTATCAGTGATCTTTTGATAAATTACTTTTCTATTTGGTTTCCTTAGTCATCAGAAGGTTCTTTTGAGATAACTCCTTATGATTGGCTAGCAAATGAAAATTACTGCCAGCTTGTCAATTTCCTTTGTATTTCCCAACTTTTGAAGAGAAATTAAACCAACAAAATTAAACAGAACAAGAATGTATCTGAGAAACAAGTTTGCCACTGGTTATAACATATCTAAAATAAAGCCATTTCATTTAAAACAGCTATATCAGATGATATGGACTTAAACATTAGAAAATGGAAAAGAAGTTATAGAAGTAACAGAAAATTAAATAGAAAGGAAAAATTAGTTCATTATAGTCATCCTGTGAGTTTCCTTAATATACCATACATTTTTAACATTAATCAATGCATAAAAATTATGTCAATGAGTGAGTTCAATTTTCCCTCTCTTTCCCTCACTTTCCCCCAAAAGAAATAAAACAGGCACATTCTAATCCAGATAATCAAAATAAGATTCAGTTTCTTTATATTTTAATGTTTATTTATTATTGAGAGATAGAGAGAGACAGAGTATGAGCAAGGAAGGGGCAGAGGGAGGGGGAGACACTGAAACAGCTCCAGGCTCTGAGCTGTCAGCACAGAGCCCGATGTGGGGCTCAAACTCACAAACCTTGAGATCGTGGCCTGAGCCAAAGTCAGACACTTTACTGACTGAGCCACCCAGATGCCCCAAAGTTCATCTTGTTAAAGGTCATTCAAAATCAGTTAAGTTATGGAGATGTATAGATCAAAATGTCATTATCTGTTGAATTACTGTGATACAGTAAAGTAATTTAAATAACACAGAACAGTAACAAGAGGGCTTAATCCTAAATCCCTGAATTCTTACACTGATTTTAACCTCTTTTTGACTGGATGGATCCAAATACTTTAGAATGAGGTGGCACTGAGATATATTTAAAATTATAGAAACATTTTTCCCATTGAAGTTTCCAAATCATTTTTTTTTTACAAAGGTAAAAGAAAATAGGCAAAGAGTATACATTCCTTATATTTTCTTCAAACTATTTATTTTGGTATCAATAATATGACATAGGAATTTGGGGTCTCTTTTCCTGCTAGGGAGCAGCAATCAAAACAATGCACAAATGCCTCATGATGATCATTTTTTAAATAGACTGTACTAAGTACAATTGTGTTAACTGTCACAAGAATTTTGCTTACTTCAAAGTCTTCATATAACAAAAAAGGAAAAAAAAAGGAAACAAAAAGCACAAAACAAAAAGGAAAAAAAATTTTAGAAAGATAAAGACCCAAAGTTTACAGTTGATTTTACACACACACACACACACACACACACACACACACACACACACAATGTCCTCAGTACGTTAATTGTTTTACTTATTTTTTAAAAGTTCAGATGTTATGGGGCAGACCTTTTACTATTCCTGTCTTATACTAAAATCCAATATAATGCTTGATAAGAAACAAATAGCACTGACAGAATGAACAAAAGTTTTCAATAATCCTGGAGAATTCTGCACCCCTTTCACATTCAAGTAAAGGAAAGTGGAAACTCCTTGTTTTAAATGCAGTATGAACACTCCTCTTTAGAAAGCACACCACAGCATTTCTTTCATTTCTCACCCCATTAACTCCCTTGACAAAGTGCATGCAGATCTTTGGAGGGTTCAAAGTTTTTGAAAGTTTCAGATATGCTGAACTGTGAGAGTGGGAGTTTCATATCAATTCTACTTGGCTAACAAGTATTTTTGAAAAATGATATTTTCCTTAGGTGTCTGCAGACTCCTTACATAAAAACTTACCAAGTGTGTCTAAACAACTCTACTTTTGACTTTGAAATGCAAGATGTCTAATCAGAAATAATTTTGAAAATGAGGTGATTCATTGCATTCAAATGAGTCAACTTGGAAACTGTAATTAACTTTTCACTCAACATTGTTACCCTCATTAGCAGAGGAAAACACTAGAATGGCTCAACAGAAAGAACACATTTGATATTAGTTATCTGATATTATCTGATATTATCAGTATTTGATATAATGTACCTACTTCTAATAAACAATAGGCAATATAAAATATAAATTACTTTTGCAAAGTTAAAAATATTGGCAATGCCAGATGAGAGAACAATCAATGCTAAGTAAGGACACTAACACATTCCTTTCAGTTCACTGATATGAACAGGGGGTTGTTTTGTTTTATTGACAGCTATTCTTTCCTTGTTTTTTAAATCTCAGTGATTTCATGTATCTATTTCTTAAGTGTCTAAAAATTGCCTGATTGTAAACAATAAAAACAAAATACTAACACATTGAAATCAGAATGAACCAAACACTTCCCATTTTTAATTACAGAAAATGTTTAGAGGTATTTAACAATTATCATTTCTATGACATCACTCAAAAATTATAATAACCTCTTTAAAAGCTCACTGAAATCTGCTAATAATCACTTTACAAGTAGACCTTGTATTTTAGCTTTTTAAGGCCAAGGGACCTTCCAAGTGAGTGGCCACATAATATATAGCATGTGCTTGCCATATATCAGGTATTAGATTTATACTTGATATTTCCACATGAATAAGCATGTAAAAGCTAAAAATGACCATGGACAAAAGACAAACGGCAAACTATTTTTCTTCTAAAGTCTTCTCATTCAAAGTCTTCTTTTGACAAGAATGACCAGTTCCTCAGGTTAAAATTATTCATTCTTCCTCACCCTTCAAATCAATTTTTTAGCATATTTTACAAACTGTAACTTGAGATATTTTCCCTACCTTCCTTTTATTTCCTCTTTCTAGTACTACTATAATCTTGGACTTGAACTATTGCAATAATGTCTTAACTTGGCATCTTGCCTCCATCATTTTTGCCCCTATATTCTAGCCAACTGAATAATTCTTTAAAACACAAATTGCATGATATAATTTCCCTGTCTCAAATTCACCAATAACTTCCATCTTATTTTAAATAAAATTGAGTCCTGACCTGACTGACAGAGACAGATTTACTGTCTCTTTGGACCGACTGCTTACCACTGTAAACTTACATATGATCATTTTGAAAGAAGGTATCATTCTTGGTATTGCTATTGAAGTTTTCTTTAATCCATGAATATCTAGTATTTAAAATTATTGCATTACCTAAAATAAGGAAGCTATTTAACATTTTGAATATGAGATATAATTATAGAAGTAAAATATGAAACAAAGTTAAAAATAGAAAATGTCACTTTTTGGAAATCCTTAAATACATAGTCAGTATGAGCAAAAACGAATTCCCCTGTTATTTCACTAAAACTTGCAGTCCATAGTGGTTGTGGGGAAGAGAAATCTCAATTTACCTTTATTTTAGTCATTAGAAATTAAGAAGCCACATTAAGTTTTTAGCTCAATTTGCATTTTAAGATGAAACAGGATTTGTGTATTAAAAGAATAGTATTTTTTTATATATTGTAGTAAAATATTACTTAAGTTTCCTTGATATATTCTGTGCTTATTTTAAAATTATCTTTGAGGGGTTCCTGCGTCATTCAGTCTGCTAAGTACCTGACCCTTGGTTTCAGCTCAGGTCATGAGCTCACAGTGGCTCATGGAGCCCCATGGCTGCTATCAGCATAAAGCCTGCTTGAGAGTCCCTCTCCCCCCAACCTTTTTGCCTCTCCTCAGCTTGCACTCTCTCTTTCATTCTCAAAATAAATAAGTAAAGTTTTAAAAATAATAAGGTAACTTTTCTTTGAAATTCTGCCAATATAAATGAGACCCCTACAAAAAAATTATAAACAAAAGAAAAGTCTTAAAAGACTCTAAGTGAGGAAAGACACTTGGCATATGCAGAGATTTACAATAGTTAAATGAAGGAAAAGAGGCATAGAAAAGAAGGACGTTTTGAGAGGTAAACAAGGGTACAGATGTGGAGACCTGTGTAGAGTTTGTTTAAAATATAATGGAATATCTGATTAGGGGTTAATATCCAACATATGTAATTTATCAAATCAACACCGAAGAAACTCAACAATCCTACTGAAAACATGGGCATAGGATCTGAATAGACGTTTTTCCAAAGACAACATACAAACACAACACACACATGAAAAGATGCTCAACATCACTAATCATCAGGGAAATAGAATCAAAACCACAATGAAATGACCTATCACCTCACACCAATCAAAATGGGTAGCATCAAAAAGATAAGAAATAAAAGTGTCGGTGAAGATGTGGAAAAGAATGAACTCTCATGCACTATTGGTGGGATTGTAAAGCACTGTGAAAAACAGTATGAAGATTTCTCAAAAAAATTAAAAACAGGGGCGCCTGGGTGGCTTAGTCGGTTAAGCATCCGACTTTAGCTTAGGTCATGATCTCGCGGTTCGTGGGTTCGAGCCCCGCGTTTGGCTCTGTGCTGACTGCCAGCTCAGAGCCTGAAGCCTGTTTCAGAGTCTGTCACTCCCTCTCTCTCTGACCCTCCCCTGTTCACACTTTCTCTCTCTCTCTCTCCTAGAAATAAATAAAAAACATTAAAACAAATGCTATATTTTCGAATAATGCCACTGCTTGATAATTACCCAAAGAAAACAAAGACACTAACTTGACAAGATATTTGCAACCCTATGTTTATTGCACCATTGTTTATATTAGACAAGATACAGATGCAACCGAAGTGTCCATCCATAGATGAATGGATAAAGAAAGAGTATATAAATAATAGAAAAATGTAGTAAATTAATTAGAAACAAATGAGTTTTTAATATTTGCCAATGCTTTATATAATTAATATGTAATTATAGGTATAAATATGTAATTAAGCTTTTAAAAGTTTACTTATTCATTTTGAGAAAGAGCGAGAGACAGTATGAGCAAGGGAGGTGCAGAGAGAGAAGGAGAGGGAGAGAATGCAAGCAGGCTCTGCACTGACGGCGTGGAGGCTGATGCCGGGCTAGAACTCACAAACCATGAGATCATGACCTGGGCCAAAGGAGGCTTAAAAAACTGAGCCACCCAGTTTCCCCATAAATATGTAATTGATTTTTAATAATGGCTGTATTTAACACTCACCTTGAAAAATTTCTGGAAGTTTAATAACCAGCTCTCCTAAGCCGGTATTAACCAATTCCTGCACATCACTGGTAACATATCTAAGACTGCAAGTGAGGTTTTTTTCAAGTCCTGTGAATCTCTTCATGTATTTAACACACACTCTATTGGTTAGCCTTGTATCATCTATTCAGTTTCGCTGTTCAAGAGTACAAGTCATGTTTTACTGTGTTACATGCATTCTAAAACAGCACAGACCTGAACATGTTAACAGTTACCCCGATAAAATTATCTATTTATTAGTACATCTATGACCTCTTCCTTCTAGCTCTAAAAGTTTTTGAGTGGAAAGAACATATCTGTAGAAGACTTTGAAACCTATGAAGGTTAAGTTCCTTTGAGTTATATTCATGATATGAAAGAAATTAGCGCATGCAAACTTCAAATCTGACATAATTTATGCAAAATCCTGACATATTTTCCCCAACTTAAGATATATGTCACCCAAGAGTACAGGATCTCTGTGTGGTTGACTACTGTTGGAGCTGCAAGGTAAAAAAGATGAGTGTGGTAATCATAGCAAAGTAGATCATGAGGGTGCACAAGAGTTTTGAATGAGCTTGCAAGTTCAACCTGGTTGTACTGAACCAAATTATTTATGGATTTTCTTTTTCTTTTATTTATTTTCATTTTTTAAGTGTTTTCAATGCTGTGATTTGTTCCTAAAGTAACAGAAAACCATAGTCAATTTATCTCATGAGAATTCTAAGCTTTTCCCCTGACCTGAAAGCTATCAGAGACCTCAGACATCGTCTTAGATCCTGAAACTTTGGGTATGAGTAGAATTTTCTTTTTTGCTTTTATTTAATATTTTTTAATGTTTATTTATTTTTGACAAGAGAGACAGAGTGTGAGTGGGAGAGGGGCAGAGAGTGAAGGAGACACAGAATCTGAAGCAGGCTCCAGGCTCTGAGCCGTCAGCACAGAGCCTGATGCAGGGCTTGACCTCACAGACCGCAAGATCATGACCTGAACCAAGGTAGGACGCTCAACCTACTGAGCCACCCAGGCGCCCCTAGGCATTAGTAGAATTCATACAAACAAAGCCAAGGCATTTTACTTTGCCAAACAAGTGCCGCTATAATTGCCAGAGGTTAACTCAAAATGTTTCATGTCTGTATTAGTTTCCTAGGGCTGTCATGGGGGGTGGGGGGGAAGGCCACAATCTAGTGGCTGAAAACAACACAAATTTATTGCCTACAGTTCTAGAGATTAGGAATGTGAAAAGACATTAAGACCATGCTCTTTTTTAAATCTTTAGAAGAGAATCCTTCCCTGCCTCTTTTTAGCTTCTGGTGGTTTGCTGACTACTCTTGGAGTTTGCCAGCTTGCAAATGTGTTACTCCAACTTCTGCCTCTTCTGTCACACAGCTGTCTTCTCCTAGTATATCTCTTTCTTCTTCTCCTATTATAAAGACACCCATCATGTTGGATGGGGACCCATCCTAATGACTTTATCTTATCTTGATTACAACAGCAAACCCTATTCCCAAAATGGCCACATTCACAGCTACTGAAAAATATTCAACATATTCTTTTTTTGCAAATGTAATTCACCCTATAACAACACCTTACTAGTTTTGTCTTTAGAGGAGGAATAAATACTCCTTTGAAAGCATCACAGATTTTAGCTGATAGGCCAACTACTGTGGATTTAATTATTATACAATTGCTGTTACATAATTAGTAGGTCTATGTTTTAAAACACAGTAACATCACAAAGTTGATAATTTCTTATTCAAATTTAATGTATAATGTATTTTTTTAGATATATATTTTTTTAATATTTTTTAATGTTTTATTTCTTTTTGAGAGAGAGAGAGACAGTGTGAGCAGGGAAGGGTCAGAGAGAGAGGGAGACACAGAATCTGAAGACAGGCTCCAGGCTCTGAGCTGTCAACACAGAGCCCAACGCGGGGCTCAGACCCATGAACCATGAGATCCTGACCTGAAACAATGTCGGAGACTTAACCAACTGAGCCACCCAGGTGCCCCTCTTTTTAGATATTTTAATGTTGCATGTTTACAATTCTATTTCAATAACACTCATTTTACACACTCAAATTAAAATTCTATTTAGCATGAAGTTCAAAAGTGTTTCCATTTAATTGATCCTTTTAATTTATTTCCATTATAGTTAATCATACTTCCTGTTTGCCTAAAATTAAGAAATAGTCTAAATGGCAGAAAACATTATTCTTAAAAATCCTATTAAAACCTGCTCCCCTTCATGCCCCTTCAGTAAGTATATCCATTTAATAGCATTATAAAATGTTGGTGTGACTGCAATGATATCATTAACTTTATTGCTATAATCATGGTAGGAGACTAAACTGTACCCTCAGCAACAGATTTAGTACCCAGCTGATTCAGGAGTCTCTCAGAATTTTCACAGCATAACATGTATTCTTTTGTAATTTAAATATTAATTATCTACCATTCATATTTTAGGTTTTAGTCTTAAAAAGACATTTCATCTTACTAGGTCATAAAACAAATTTTCTTATTTACCCACCCTTTGGTTTGTTGGATGTATATAATAAAATTTGTATTATAAAATTTAAAATGAATTCTCAGCCATTGAACATTGTATTCTTATTTTAATGCCAAAATTTGGATTGCATTATAATGCATCTTATATAATCTTATACAAACAATGGAAAATTAATATACCCCAACATTAAAATATTGTCTGTCTATACTTTCTTTAATCAAATAATAAATAAAAAGCTCAATGATACATTATCCAAACAACTCAATTACTGTGTGAGCTAACAGTAGCTTAAAGGAAGTATAAAGACTAAGGATGTCTCAGTTGAGTCAGTTCATACTTTTCAAATGAATGAATGAGATACATTTGACTGTGATAATAATAGAAACATAGGAAATTACTTTGCTGTAAAACTGCAGCATGTGGAGAAGAAAATCATATTTCTGGGGAGTACATTAGAAAAATAATATATGCTAATGAATTAAAGAATGAAATAATTGATATACAAAATGAAGCAAAGACATCATTGTGAATTAAAAATAGATGACTTCCCAAATAAAAAAATAAAAGAAAGAAAGAAAGTTAGAGTAAGCAAGAACAGACAAAAGTAGAAGGTAAAAGCACTTGTAAATATTGCTGAGAACAATCTGAGGGCTGTTGGGGGTGGGGGGGAGGGAAGGGGGGTGATGGGCATGGAGGAGGGCACTTGTTGGGATGAGCAATGGGTGTTGTATGGAAACCAACTTGACAATAAACTATTTAAGAAAAAAAATAAAGTACTAAATTTTTTGAAAAGACATCAGAAAACTTAGCAAATTGTGTTTCTTTTGAAAGGCCAAATATGAATTTAAAAAATTGTGCTATATTATTTTATTTAACTTTGAGTCACATTAATTCAATTTTCTAAATGTAACTCAAAAATATTCATAATTTAAGCAAGGTAAATTAAGACTAAGATGGAACTTTTTTTTTTTAATGTTTAGTTATTTTGAGAGATAGGAGAGGGGAGAGAGAGAGAGAAGAAGAGTGACAGATTCCCAAGCAGGCTCCATCCCATGACAGTGAGATCATGACCTGAGCCGAAATCAAGAATCAGATGCCTAACCTATTGAGACACTCAGACACCCCAAGACTAAGATGCAAATTTAAGTTTCCACTTATGGGAGAAATATTTAAGAAGCTTCATATTGAGTAATAATGAGGGCATATGAAATGAGAAGTTTCATAATCTTTGGTGATAATGTAAATTGATATAACATTTTTAGAGAGCAGTTGGTAATATTATAATACACTTTATTTTGACTCAGTGATCATAAAAAGATATGGTATAGGATAATCAGTTTGCTATTATTAGTAAAAGCAAAGTGTATTCAAGTAAGGACAACCAGTTTAAACAAACTATGGGTCATCCATAGGTTAGAAAACAAAAAACAAAACAAAACAATACAAACTTGTCAGTCTAAAAAAGAATGAGGTAGATCTCCTAAGGGCCAAATATACATATATAGAGAGAAAGATTTGTGAATACAAAATGAACAATGTATGTATTATTATTGCCTTTGTGAAAATAATTTTTTAGTTCAATATAAATGGCACATACAAGTGGAGGATGATGAGAAATTTCATATTTTCTTTATTCTGCCTCTACTTATATGCTTATTATTTATTTACTTATTTCAAATGTGGTTATCATCTCCTGATAATCTTGGTCTTTTTGGCTTTTTTTCATTTTATTTTTGTTTTTTATCATTATATTTTTCTGTTTTTATACAAATTTATGAAACATTATATAAACATATTGATAGTACAAGAAAGAGTGACGAAAGGGTATCCAATAAATACTACTAAAATTTTTTAACAGTTGGGAAAAAGTCAACTCAAAACCTAACCTCATTGCAAAAATGACTTCATACAATACATCTATTCATTCCAGACAGACCAGAGTGTCATTGAAAACAAACTAAAATGTGTCATAAGAATATCTGACACTGAAAGAATGATAGCTTATGACTCAGAGATCTAACAGAAATAACAGATACAACCCTAAAAATCTTTGCATTATGGAACAAAATATTTGTTAAGGAAGGATATTATAGGGGAATCCCCCACCAAAAAAATCTGACAGGGGCACCTGAGTGGCACAGTTGTGTAAGCACCCTATTCTTGGCTTCAGCTCAGGTCATGATCTTATGGTTAGTAAGATGGACCCCCGCATCAGGCTCTGTGCTGACACAATGGAGCCTGCTTGGGATTCTCTCTCACTCCCTCTCTATCTTCCCCTCCCCAGCTTGCACATGTTCTCTCAGAATAAACTTAAAAAAAAAAAAAAAAGTCTGCCAAATATAGCAAAGCATTAAAAATATATAGTAGAGGGGTACCTGGGTGGCTCAGTAGGTTAAGTGTCCGACTTTGGCTAAGGTCATGATCTCCTGGTTCATGGGTTGGAGCCCTGTGTCAGGCTCTGTATTGACAGCTCAGAGCCTGGAGCCTGCTTCAAATTCTGTGTCTCCCTCTCTCTCTGTCCCTCCCCTGCTTATTCTTTCTCTTTGTCTCTCTGTCTCTCTGTCTCTCTCTCAAAAATAAACATTAAAAAAATTAAAAATTATATATATAAATATATACATTTGACATATATACACACACATACACACACACACACACACACACACACACACACATAATTGACTGAAAATCAAAAATCGCAAACCAGTCATCAGAAACAAAGAGGGAATCAAAGCAAGAGACATGAGACAGGAAAGGAGAAGAGTTAAAACCAGGACTAATATCATAAGAGCCAGTGTTGAATGCTTGTGGAACACTGAGATATAAGGCTATGCCCAGCCCGTTATTCGGAAGGTAGTTGAAAGCGGGTTTCTTGCACAAGACTGAGTTAAGAAGAGAGTGACTTTCAGTGTTCCAAATTGCATCTAGAAAAGGTGGGAAATTAGTCACTGAAGAAAAAAATCACGTTCTACCTCTCCCTGTGAACACCTGAGTCTCATGAGACATAACAAAAATTTGAACTAGAACCAATATAATCCGTTGGATTCTAGCAAAATTTAAAACCAAAATCTGCCCATAGGAATGTTCATAAACACAGGGCACATGCAAAACTATTAGAGAAGACAAAACACACTCTTCAGACAAACCCACAAAGTACAGGAAAATCAATGAAAAAGCTTACTACCACAGGAGAGTGTTCACCAAACACAGAAAAGAACCAACTCAATCCATATAAATACTGTTAATTCAGTTAATTGGGCAATTAGTAAAGAAATTTGGAAATCATGGCCAGAATCTATAGTGGGAAATTTATTTCAGGAGAGATGCCAAAAGGCTAATATATCATTACATAAAGAAACAATATAAGAAAACAACTATGATTCTAGTAAATGAACAGGCAGACCACAAACATACAATTTACAAAAAGATAAGATACAGTCAGGAATAAATCAAGAAAAATGTTTAAACTAAAAGTAGAGAAATGTGAGACAGAATAATGAATAATATCTTTTTCACAAACCCAATTAGAAAATATATGAGCCAATGCTGGCAACACAAAACTGTAAGAGATCACTCTAATAATTGCTTGTATGTGTGTGCACGTGTATACAAATGGCACAATGCTGCTGAACAGATTTTTGACAATGTTCATACAGAGCCCTAAATACTCATGATCAATTTCTGAATTCCTTCTTGAGAGACTATTCAATGAAAATGATACTAAATATAAAATATTCCATAAATTCAAATTTAGTCATACTATATACACAGTTTACAATATAAGGTTAAGTTATATAGAGTATATATACCAGTAGATTATTGCCTGAATTCTAAATAATAAGGTTTACAGAAAATACATAATAACATCTATTACCAGCAAAGTGCCTCGTGTATAATTATTCAAAATATTTGTTGAATATATGGATGAAAAATTGGTTGAACCAATTAAAGTGAAACAAATACATATGTGTGTGTATATATATATATGTACATAAAATATACATAGGAATTTTGGGAGCGCACAAACATTTGGTCCAGACCAAAGATTATATAACAAAATTACATTAAAATTCAAATATTTTCCTGAAGTATTTAAATGTATTTTCATTTCCTTTTGGTGCTTCATCAGTTCTTATCCTACCTCACTTCTTATAGCAGTTTCCATTACAGAAAAATCTTCTTAATTTAAACTTCTTTCCCTTCACATTAGAGAAATTTATTCTATTTCTACTCTTTTTCTAATGTTTTATTTATTCTTAAGAGAGACATAGAGACAGCGTGAGCAGGGGAGGGTCAGAGAGAGAGGGAGACACAGAATCCGAAGACAGGCTCCAGGCTCAGAGCTGTCAGCACAGAGCCCGATGCGGGGCTCGAACCCACAAACCATGAGTTCATGACCTGAGCTGAAGTTGGATGCTTAGCCGACTGAGCCACCCAGGCGCCCCAATTCCATTTCTACTCTTGTGACAAGTCTATTTCCTTTTAAGGGCCCAATTCTTCTTGTAGCCAATGTTATTTTCCCTATAGTCTCACCAGTGTTCACCTTTCTTCATCTCTATAGTCTCTCTTTCCTAAAGTTCTCCCATTTCTCTGATACTTAAAAACTTTGAGTGACTGATTCCCAGACTCTGGTTATCCTACTGACAGGCAAACAGTGAGAATAATCACTTACCACCCAAAAATTTAGTGGAAATCAAAAAAGTTGACCCGAAAATTTCCTTCTAGCTCTAAGTTTCTGGAATCTCTTGCATCTATAAATCCATTACTGATTTCCAGCCAGACCTTCTGGTATATATCTAGTCTAATTGCTTGCTGGAAAGTTACATAGTAGTAGTATTCACTGAAAAAGTCACATTCCTAAATCATCGAATATATGTTTGTCTTCCAATTATATTTCCAGCCCCGACCTAGCCCTTGGATCAAATATCCAAATAATGACTTTATGTTTCAATTTAGATGTCTCACAGATATTTCAAATAATCACGTCACAGCAGAGCTTCAGACTTATTTCTCCCCTCGTTATTTCCAATACCATTATCACATCTCAGTAAACATACTCAGTGTGTCATGTGAAGAGTCTAGAAGACATTCTTCATTCCTTATTTCCCTGATATCCCTACATCCAATTTATCCCCAGGATCCACTGCATCCATCTTCTATATGTTCTACAAACCTATCCCTTGCTGACCATGAACATTTACTATCACCATAATCCAAAACCAAAACAACTTATGTCTCAACTGTCATAGTCCATTAAGTCTCTCTGCATCCCCATAGGTATATTGGAATTTATCATTTTCATGATAAAGACGTGATTAATTCATTCTCTTACTAAAAGTTCCCCACCAGGAACTTCTCACAGCCATCATCATAACATTCAGACTCCCAACTGTAGTTCATAGGATCTCACACAATCTGCCTTCCTGCACAGTTTAGATCACAGCTTTATCTTATCTTGACTAAATTAACTCTGTTCAACTGGTCACCTTATTTTTTCTCTAATCGGCCAAAACATTCTCTTACTGTAGGGACCAGAAGCATCAGAGGCTGATAACCACTTCCCCAGGCCCTATGCTTTTTAAGACCCTCCAGGTCACAAACAGTTGAAACTGGATTTCGTTTTTCTCCTATTTGAATGATATGAAGTTTTTGTTTGTTTGTTTTGGGGGGTTTTATTTTTAATTCTGTTTTTAGGTCTTGGAAATTCAGTAAGGCAATGAGCCCATGTGGATTATGGGAAGATGGTCACCCCAGGTCTGAACTGAGACATGCATAGCAAAGGATGGAAGTCTGAGAGAGCAAAAAGGTGAGAGGGTCTGAGTGTGGGTTTGTGTAAGTGTGTGAGCATGTTTGACAAGGTATGACTGATCATGTGGTAGTGTGTGTGTGTGTGTGTGTGTGTGTGTGTGTGTTTGTGTGTGTGTGTGTGTATAAGGATATACAGGGATATGAGTGGATTTTTGTGAGTGAGGGTGAGTGTAATTTTTGTCAGTGTAAGAGTTTTGTGATTGTGTGTAGTTGAGTTTGGGAGCCAATGAGAATGTGATTATGTGTGGATTTGTGTGACTCTGTGTGAGGGCATAGGCTGAGCATGAATGAGGATGTGTGAGAATATGAATATGTGACACCATGCATTTATTTAGGCGTGCCTGTGTGTGTGTGTGTGTGTGTGCGTGTGTGTGTAGGAGAGGGAAAATCACAGTTGTTGAACTGATAAGCCAGAAGAAGAGAGGAGGCTTTGGTTTTATTTCAGCTTCCCCAAATCCCCACCATATGGTGTGTATAGCAACTCTTATTCCCTCACCTCTACTAATTTTGTGTCATGTTAGAGACACTTCTAATGGCTTAGAATCCCTGAGTGGGAAAAATAACAGATAGAAGCTCCCTGCATAGCTTGACAGGATCCAGGCCCAAGACTCTTCAAGCAGCAGATCCATGGTACCCTTCTGGCTCATACTGGTTTGAGCTGAAATAGATTGGGGTAGAGAGAAGGCCTTGACAGGCCAGTTTGTGTTTAAATGTTAAAACTGCAAATATTGAGAGAGGCAGTAGGTAGATCTCCATATATACTCCTGTATCAGCTGCCTGGCATGTGTAGGGATGGCTGGAGTTGTCGAAGCCATCAGTACATAATAGTTGCTCATTAAAATTGTTTGAATGAAATGAAACCATAGATATAACATCTAAATAATGTCTACTAATTAAATAAATAACTGATATTTGTAACCAGTGTCCCCCTGTCCCTGCCGTCTAAAGAGCATGTGAAAGACAAGCAGGTTTACCTTTACAAATTATTACTGGGTTCATGACCAGTTTTCCCCTTAACCCCTCCTTCATGAAAATAAAACTTACTTCACTTTTATTAAGATGTTTATAAGAGGGGCGGCTGGGTGGCTGAGTCTGTTAAACATCTGACTCTTGGTTTCAGCTCAGGTCATGATCTCACAGTTCATGGATTGAAACCCCTCATCGGGACTCTGCAATGACAGTGCAGGGCCTGCTTGGGATTCTCTCTCTCTCTCTTTCTCAAAATAAATGGATAAACATAAAGATATAAAGATTAAAAAAACATGTTTATAAGAGCATTTTGTATTCCAGTTTTTAATACTGTTCTTTTGTTGTAGGTACCAAAGAGGTCTTTAGCTCTGTGTATTAGTTTTGAAACTGTAAACACTTTTTATCACTATTCCTCTTTTAATGTAAAATGTATAATTGAACACAGTATGCAATATATAATTTAAGTAAATAAATACAGATTCAGATATATGGACACACATATATGATAGAATTTTAGGTATAGATAGAGATATGCATGCTCTTATATCCTCTGCAAAGCAAGTGATATGTTAACAGTGTTTAACATATTGGAAATAATTAGAATTTTATCATGTAATATGCTAGTTTCTTCTTTGACACATCTGAAATTTTGTAACTGTTTACATTACTGATATAACTTTTTAGTAACTTACAATTCCCCCTACTTGCCTACGGATTACAGTTACCTGGAGTACTAATAAATATTCTCATTCTTGGACCCTAAATCAAACCAACAGAATCAAATATTTTGAGGATGAGTGGCTGGGACAATTGTCATCATTGAACAAGCAATAAAACCACTACTTCTAAAAGGCAGGTGATTCCACAGAGCACCTCAAACTATACCTATCACGGAGTGGAAGGCAAACAAATATTTTTCAACTGAGAACTAAATGGGCCCTATGTATACATGCTAGGGCTGCCATAACCACATACTATAAACTGGGAGGCTTAAGCAACAGAATATATGGTCTCTCAGTTCCGGAGCCTAGCAGTCCCAAATCAAGGTGTCAGCAAGGCTGTGAAGGAAGAGCCTTCCTGGCCTCTCTCCTTGATAGAGAGTTGCCTTCTCCCTAAACCTACTTTGAATCCGGTCCTCTATGCATGTCTCTATCCAGATATCCTCTTCTTACAAGTTACACAAATCCTGCTTGATTGGGCCCACCAATGACCTCATTTTAAATTGATTACCTCTTTTAAAGCCTTATCTCCAAATAGTGTCACATTCTGAGCTACAGGAGTTTAGGACCTCAACAAACAAATTTGAAGGAAGGGACACAACTCAAATCATAGCACAATCACAAATATTTATTTTCTAGTATTATTCATCTATATTTACTTTTACTAATTATTAATTGATATATATTCACCACTCATTTATTCTAAACTTTCTTCTCTTTGTCACTATGAGAGAGTTAGCATGTGGAGAGGCTGACTTTGTGATCAAGTGAATGTGTCCTGCATTTTTGTGGATAAGAAATACAAAAAGTTCTCATAATCTCAGAGAAATTTCTAATTTCTTCTGCCAAAACCTCGGAAGTGGTGTAATTCCCCAAAGCCATGTGGCATTTATTCCGTTCCGTTTGAAATAACGAGTGAGTCTGCATGGATGTACGTATGTGTTTACTTATTGGAAGATACAGGAACCCTTAGACAAGAGAATGAAAACTGCCGGGTTCTCCTTGGCAGTGGTTAAAAGATTAAAGATGAGGTAGAGAGCCCTAGGGCATGGGAGCTTTTGTGATGAGGAGTAGTTAATGAGCCCTGGAGAGCAGAATCTGCTACTTCTAAGCATCCAGCCCTGACACAGGAAGACATATAAATCTTATGTTGTAAAAGGATTCTTATTTTATAAGCAAACACCTTGAAGAGCTGGGTATTAAAATTCTGAAGTCTTTATCTTATGTTATTGGCTTAAAAGAATCATGAAAAATGAGGATCATAGGAAATTACTGGCTTTCTAATTTGGTTGCACTTCTATTATGGAACTTAAAAATTTTAACTCTGTATTAATTTTTCCATTTTATTAATAATTGATATAGGCATTCTTTTCCATTTTTAAGATGGATGATGGCTGTCAGATTATATGCTAAACATGAAGATATAATATCTCCACATACACTGTCAAGTACAAGGCATCTCTGAGCCCTTGGCTTCCTTGTTCCTGTGTCCTTCCATCACACTTACTGTTTGATGAAGCCCTAATTCTTACTTTATCTAACATCTCTGCTACTCAGCATCTGCATCTGGAAAACTAAATTTGGTTGGAGAAAAAGACACGATCGCAGTAACTGTTCTTACTTTCAGTTCATAAGCATCTCCTTGTAGTGGACCATTAGTGCTATCTGGAATCCAACTGAGTTTCTCTAATCAAGTCCTTCTTTTTCTCACAAAGGAGATAAATCTATGCCTTTTCTTCCCTCTCTCTTTTCTAGAAAATAGAAAGCATTCTGAACAAAAGTTACATACAGTCTCCCAACACCCCATCTACACAGTTTATATGTATATATGTACATGTTTCCACCTTGCTTTCCAGCAAAATGGAAGAAATTGTCATGATCTTCTCTAAGCTCAAAGCCTACCTGTTCCTCACGCATGGGATCCTACAACCTTTCTATTATTTAAGCTTCCTACTCTTACAACAGTCTGACATATTTCTATCACCATTATTTTATTTAATTCCTGCAGAATCACTACCAGAGATATAAAGGTATTCTGTAATACTATATTCTATCTCAAAACAAGCCAAATACTTCCTTAATCCCACATTCCAGTCTACATACAAGGCTATGTCTGCTCCAATATTAGATAAAACTCCTATATTCTGTCTCCAATTAATCTTTTGTCATTTTCCGTGTAACAAACTCCAAATATTTTATCTCCATTCTTTCAGGTCAAGGTCTGTTCAAGGTCACCAATGACTTCACATCCCAGTAGGTCTTAGTCATTACCTTGTTCTAATGGCACCATACACCACAAATCAATCACACCTATTTTCTGAAGTGTTTTCCTTATTTAATTTCCAGAACATCACTTTCCTGAGCCTCACTCTCTCTGAGTTTTCTCCAGTTTTGTAGATTATTTTATCTTAGCTTGTTTTTCTAGATCTATTAAAGGAAAAAATATTCTGACACTTATTAAAATGATAAGGAAGATTTTATTCAGAACTACTGCAATAGAGTTAAATGCACCAGGGGAAAGAGACTGTGCTCAATTCTCTGAAAACTGCAAAGGCAACTGGGGATTTGTAGCCAAAGAGCCAAGTGAGGATGTCAGTGGAAACAAAATTACTAAAGGAAACTTCAAGGTTAAAGAAATTCTTGCAAATCTCACTTAAGAAGATGCTGTGGAAGGCAGGTCAAGGACTTATATACATCATAGGTTAAGGATGAAGACCTTGATCAGATATCAAAGGTGATCAGGTATAAAGGATAAAAGTACTCCCCCTAAATTGACTTAGCAGGATTCTTGCCAAGACTGGGCTGGAAAAGTCAAACACACAATGAGGGGCCTGACTGAAGTTTGGTCAAGGACAGAATCTTTGTCAAACCCTACTTTTTACTGAGTTCTGAATAGTAAAATGCTCCAGGATTTAGGCTTTGGGCCCTTTATCTTCTTTATATTTATTCCTAGGTGAGTTCCTATATTTATTCCAGGCCCCTATACTGGGGCCTTCAATACTATCTATATTCTTCCAATTTTCATCCTTTAGTTTCTAACCTGAGTATTTTCCCTAAGTTCAGACATGCATACCCAAATGGCTACTAGATATGTTGGATTACTTGTATGAATTGACATCTCAATATTTCCCAAATCTAACTTTTGATTTCCTACCACAAACCAGCATCTCTGCCCTCAGTGTTTCTCATATGACCGAATCACATTAAATTATGGAGTTATCTTTGGTACATTATTTCATTCCTAAATCCATTCTATCATGCCTTTGGGGCTTAATCTTCAAAATAGACTCAAAATTTTATCATATCCAGGGACTCCAGGCTGGCTCAGTCACCTAAGTGTCCTACTTTGGCTCAGGCCATGATCTGGTTGGTGAATTTGAGCCCCACATCAGGCTCTGTGCTGATGGTTCAGCACCTGGAGCCTGCTTTGGAGTCTGTGCCCCACCCCAACCCCCCCACCCCTGCTCCCACTCTGTCTCTGTCTCTCTCTCGCAAATAAACCAACATTAAAAAAAAATAAAATAAATTTGCCATATGCAGCAACATGAACCAGACACAATACCTTTAACTTCTATCTGGATCATTATGCTAGCCTCCTACCAATTCTTGTTTTCATACGTGTCTTCTTATATTATCAATCTGCTCAAAGTCAGCCAATCACTCTCTAGTTTACAAGGATCTTTGTAATAATATTCAAGTTCATTATCATGACCTTAGGCTAATCTATCCTTGGAATTCTTCTCTCTCCTCCACAACTTTTGGATCTTTCCGGCCTTTCTTACTATGTTCCAGCCACGATGACTGACGAGTTTTGAATACGTATTCCTACATCTGTGCCTTTGTACAAGATATTCCCTGTTCCAAATGCTGTCTCTTAATTTTGGATATGACTCATTTCCTCACTTAAATTACGTCTTTTCTCACATATCAATTTATTCAAGAAGTCTTCCCAAATTCTATATAAATAGATCCACATCCTGATCCATCACTCTTTATGTACAAAGATGACTTATATTCTTCATAGCACTTAGCATCTATTAACATATTGTTTGCCTACAACTCCCTACTAAAATATAAGTTAAATTATCAGAAGCATTTTGACTTTTTTTCACTGCTGTATCTTAATACTTTAAGCCTTCCATGGCTAGTATTTAATACATATTTATTGAATGAATAAAAGTGCACAGAGTATTCATCTAAGTTTAATACTCTTCATTTTGGAAAGTATATAGGAAGTACAAGGATAAAAGCCTTTATGAATGAATATATAAAAGTAATGTTATTAAAACTGAGGAAAGAAGATAGGTTATAAAACTAGGTCTGTCTTTTTTTAATTGTAAATTTGTTTTAACAAAAAGCCTGAATCTGCTAAAAATGTCCTTAACATTTTAAAAAATATATTTATTTATTTTGAGAGAAATAAAGTGTGCACAGGAGTGCAAGCATGTATATGTGGGTAGGTGGGGAGGGTGGCAGAAAGAAAGGGAAAGAGAATCCTAAGCAGGCTCTACGATGTCAGGCAAAGCCAACCCGGGGCTCAGTCATGAACCATGAGATCATGACCTGAACCAAAATCAAGAGCTAGACATTTAATTTACTGAGCCATCCAGGTACCCCAAAACTTCCCTTCACTTTAAAAAGGAATCAGTATCCTTACTAATATGATTATGTACATTATAGACCTTCATAAATTAGTGTCTACTCATGGATTGTATTTTTGTCAACTTCTAAGGTCATGAATTTTAAGGCTGATATAGTGTAAATCGGTGAAAATGTAGTATAAATTAGAACTCAGGGTCCTTTTTATCAGTCTTTGTCTATAGTCTTCTCAATCATGTTGCACTATCTTGAGAAATCACAGATTGGCATTCAAAAAATGATAAAAGTCCACAGGTTTGAAGAAAAAGAAAAATAATACCATGAGACATAATGAATTTGTGTATTGGCTCAAAGTGACACAGCTAGTAAATGAAGAAACAACAGAATTATAATTCAGAGCTCATCTTCTTCCCTAATACACAATACTGGAGTACACTTCAGCTGTTTAAAGACTTACCAATAAGAAGTCAGTAAGGTATAGCTTGATGAGGAAGAGTATTGTTTATTTTAATCCACGTGTGTTTCCTGTAGAACAGGAGGAAGGAGGTGATGACACTGAGGGCCTGGGCAGAGCATGGAATGGCTGCAGTTTGATAAGAAATGAAAGAATCTTGAGTGTAGCAAGGCCCCAAAGGAAAAGGGGACCTCTACCTTTAAAGAGTTTTCACAGGTAACTTGGACAGAAATACTGCCGCAGGAAGAATAGGTTATGTCGGGACAACCTATCAAGAAACATGCAAAAATTAGACTGCTGTGAATGATCCTCATCAGGTTGTCATGATAAAGACATAAATCCAACTGAGTTTTGAAGAAAATGTACAACTCAATGGTCAAATAAATGTAGGCAGTGATAGAAAATGAATCATGAGAAATACTACAGGTGAAGGCAAACATTATAACCAACTGATAGTAAAAGAACTTCTTGGAAAGGGACTTAATTTTGGTAGAATTTTGGTGATTAACAATGATTACCTTCATTGTGGCCCTGTGAATAAGTAGATAAACAGGAATCAACAAACACATAGTATAATAAAATAGTAAGATGATGTGTAAAACATCAGGCTATTAGTGGTTACACATAATACATAGATCAGTAGAGAAATATATATCATTACAAGAAAGTATTTTCAGTTTTTGTGTTTTGTGTGTTCAATAACACAGAAAGCTACCTCCAGACCAGGCTCACCTCTGATTTGAGGGGCTCAGGCAAGAGTACAAACGAAGAACCACATAGCATATGTCCAAACAGTGAAAGCAAATGAATCATTTAATAGGTTACATTCTCCTATCTTGACAAATAAATGTTTACAGCAGCCTGGAAGTCCAGGTTGGGTGGATGGAGTCCCATCTCCATCATCAAGCGGGCCCTGGAAGCAATCTTTAGTTGCTTGGTCAGACGGTGTTTTGATATCTACTAGGCACTTCATCTTGAACAGTTTGACTCATCCCCTACTGGTGAAAGGGGAACCCAGAGACCATCTTGAACATGGCAGGATGCCCTATTACCTGGATCTAAAAGTCACACTGTCCAGATGGAAGCCCCTGAAATTTTCATCGCATTTTCACTTGGGCAGTATGATCTAGCATGACTTGCCTTTAACACGTTACTATTTTGTATTATTTAAATTCTCTTTAAAGGAATGTTTTATGTTTTATATAAAAATGGAACAGTATACATTTTAACTTTACCATCTGATATAGGAAAAATAATTCACCTACTAATACAAAATTATTTAGTAAAATCTTACAGACCTATATCTTTAGGAGAAAAGTATAAGCGGCCAGTATGGAAGCATTAAACAAGATGAATATAAATGAAAATACTGACTACATTAACATAAATGTATTTTCAGTAGAGAGGTTGCATAAAGATACTGCATTTAACAACCAAAAATAAACTTTCTATTTGATACTAGATTCACTATGACTCAAGCTGAAATGCTGATGATTTTAAGTCCATTTTGTTACATAAAGGAAACCATAAATATTATAAAATGGGAAGTCATCTGAGATCTTTTCCTTAAACTTTTTCATTTACTCTTCCCCAAATCTCTTTACTCTAAAACTAAGGAGCTGTATTTTAATCTTTAAAGACATGGCATAGTTAGAAAACAAAATCCAGGAACTGAAATATTAATCAAGAAACAAGATATCCTAAATATAAATTTCAGATTTTGTTTGTTTGTTTATATTGAAGTCATATTGGCATAGAACATTATATTAGTTTCAGATCTATAACATAGTAATTTTATATTCGTGTATACTGCAAAATGATCACTATAAGAAGTTTGGTTATCATCTGTCACCATACAGTTACATTTATTTCTTGTGATGAGAATTTTAAGATTTACTCTCAGCAACTTTTAAATATGCAGTGCAATATTACTGACTATACCCACAATGTTGTACATTACATCCCCATGATTTACTTATTTTATATCTGGAAGTTCATATCTCTTGGCCCACTTTACCCATTTGTCCACCTTTTGACACTCTTCCCTCTGGCAATCACTCACTCTTTTCTGTATCTATGAGTTTAGTTTTGTATAGTTTTGTTTTGTTTTTCAGATTCTACATATAAGCAAAATAAATATTGTATTTGTGATATATATATATATTGTGATAAATAAATGTAAATGTATTAAATCTTTATCCATTCATGCATCACTGAACACTTAGGTTGTTTCCAATCTTGGTTATTATAAATAATGCTGTAGTAAACATACAGGTGCATATAAATTTTTAAAGTAGTGTTTTCATTTTCTTCAGATAAATACCCAGATGTGGAATAGATGGATCTTACGGTAGTTCTATTTTGGGTTGCAATCAATTTACATTTTTAGTTGCACCAAATAACATTCCCCAACAGTGCAGGAGCGTTCCCTTTTCTTCATATATCTCCAATGCTTGTTATTTTTTGTCTTTTTGGTAATAGCCATTCTAACAGTGTTATATGATACCTTCTTGTGCTTTTGATTTGCAGTTCTCTGATAAATACTGATGCTGAACATCTTTTAATTTACCTAATGGCTATATCTGGATGTCTTTTTTGGAAAAAAATCTATTTAGATCCTGTGCCCATTTTTTAATTGGATTATTTATTTTTTTCTATTGAGTTGTCTGAGTTCTTTATATATTTTGGAATATTAATCAGATATTAATCAGATACATGATGTGTAAATATTTTCTCCAATTCAGTACACTGCCTTTTCATTTTGTTGATACTTTCCTTTGCAATGCATAGCTTTTTAGTTTGACATAATCCCACTTGTTTATTTTTGCTGTGTTGCCTTTGCTTTTGGAGTTAGATCCCAATAATAAATGTCAAGACCAATGTTAAGGAGCTACCACCTTTGGGGCCACATGGGTGGCTCAGTTAGTTGAGCACCTGACTCTTGATTTCCACTCAGGTCATGATCTCATAGTTCATGAGATCGATTCCCTCATCTAGTTCCATGTTGAGCCCCATGTTGAGTTGAGTCTTCATGTGGAGCCCCGTGTCAGGCTTCCTGCTGACAGCAAGGAAACTGCTTGGGATTTTCTCTCTGCTCCTCCCCTGCTCACAAGTGTACATGCTTGCTCTCTCCCTCTCAGAATAAATAAATAAATAAACTTCTAAAAAAAGAGCTATCACCTTTGGTTTTGGTTTTTGTTTTTCCTAGAAGTTTAAGTTTCAGGTCTTGAATTCATTCAAGTCTTTAATCCATTTTGAGTTAATTTCTGTGCTTGGTGTAAGGGAGCAGCCTAGTTTCTTACTTTTGCATCTGACTGCCCAGTTTTCCCAACGCCATTTATTGAAGAGACAGTCCACTCCTCATTTTATATTCTTGCCTCCTCTGACATAAATTCACTGACCATATATGCATGGGTTTACTTCTAAGCTGTCTATTTCATTCCATTGATCTATGTGCTTTCCTTGTGTGTGTCATTACCATACTTTTATGATTACTATAGCTTTGTAGTATAATTTTAAATCAGAGAGTGTGAGGCCTCCAGATTTATTCTTTCTCAAAATTGCTTTGGATATTTGAGGTCTTTAGGGTTTCTACAAAATTTTAGGATTATTTGTTCGACTTATGTCAAAAATGCCATTGGATTTTTGATACGACTGCACTATTGCTTCAGGGAGCATGGACATTTTAACAATATGAATTCTTCCAGCCTGTGAGCATGGGATATATTTCTATATATTTGTGTCTTCTTCATTTGTTTTATCAATATTGTTTAGTGTAAAGGTTTTTCACATCGTTGGTTAAAATTATTACAAAATATTTTACTCTTTTTGATGAAATTAGAACGGGATTTTTCTTATTCTTTCTGATAGTTTATGGTTAGTGTATAGATACAGAACTGATTTTGTATATAGATTTTGTACTCTGTAACTTTAGTGAATTTGTTTATTAGTTCCAACATTTTTTGGTGGAGTCTTTAGGGTCTTCTGTATATAAAATTACGTTGTTCACAAACAGTTAACAGTTTTATTTCTTTCTTTCCAATTTGGATAACTTTTATTTTGTTTTCTTGCCTAACTGATCTGGCTAGGACTTCCAATACTGTTTTGAATAAAAGGGGCAAGTATAGATATTCTTGTCTTGTTCCTGATTTTAAAGAAAATGCTTTCAGATTTTCCATGGTGACTATGATGTTAGCTTTTCATAGATGGGTTTTATTATGTTGAGGTATTTTCTCCTTATACCTACTTTCTTGAGCATTTAAATCATAAAAGTATGTTTAATTGTGCTAACTGCTTTTCCTGCACCTATTGAGGTGATCATAAAATGTATATATAAAAATATACTTTATATATAAAAATATACATATATAAAAATATACTTTATTTTGTTAATGCAGTGTGTCATGCTGATTGATTTTTGGATATCAAACCATCCTTGCATTACTAAAATAAATCCAACTTGATCATGGTGAATGATCCTTTCACTGTACTACAGAATTCAGTTTCCTAATATTTTGTTGAGGACTTTTGCATATATTTTCAGTCTTCCGTTTGATGACTTTCTATAGTGTTATGTTTAGATTCTTTTCTCATTTTCTTTTGTGTATCAACTATATGTTTTTGTTTTGTGGTCATCATGGGGTTCACATAATTGCCTATATGTATCAGTTTATTTTAATTTGATTACATCTTAAAATTCAATTTTTAACCCCCAAATTTTATGAGTTTTTTTCACATTTTACATCTTTTTATATTGTGTACCCCTTAATAAATTATCATAGTTATAGTTAATTTTATTAGTTTTGTCTTTAAACCTACATACTAGCTTTATAAGTAATTAATCTACTGCCTTTACTATACCAGTGAGATTTTTCCTTTAATATTTTTCTTGACTAGTTAGTAACCTTTATCCTTTTAACATTTCCTGTAAGGTTGGTTTAGTGGTGAGGACTTCCTTTAACTTTTGCCTGTCTGCAAAACTCTTTATCTCTCTTCCAATCCTGAATAATACCCTTTCCAAATAGAATATTCTTGTTTGGAAATTTTTGTTTTGCTTTATTTTGCTTTGTTTTCCTTTCAGCATTTTGAATATATCATGCCACAACCTCCTGGTCTGAAAAGGGTTTATGTTAAAAAATCAGCTGATAGTCTTTTGGGGAGGCGGTTTCCTTTGTACATATCAATTTGTCTTTCTCTTGCTATTTTTAAGTTTCTCTCTTTAACTTTTGACACTTTAATTTAATGTGACTTGGTATGTGCCTCTTTGGGTTTATCTTATTTGGAACTCCCTATGCTTCTAAAACCTGATGTCTATTTCTTTCCCCAGGCCAGGGATGTTTTCAGCAACTTTTTCTTCCAATAATGGTTCTTTCCTTTTGTCTCAGTCTTCTTCTTCTGAGTCTCCTGTACTTCAAATGGTGTTCTACTTATTGTCCCATAAGTTCCTTCAAGCTACTTTCACGTATATATTTGTTCTTCTTTTTGACTTTTTGTTTGTATGACTTCCACCAGCCTGTCTTCCAGGTCACTGGTCTGCTCTTCTGTTTCATTTATTCTACTTTTAACCCCTTCTAGTGTATTCTTCAGTCAGTTATTGTATGCTCCAGCTCTATGACTTCTGTTTGGTACTTTCTTACATTCTTTACCTTGTCGATGTTCTTATTGTGTTCCTTCATTCTTTTCCAGAGTGCAGCAAGTAATTTTAGGTTCAATTACTTTGAACTCTTTATCAGGTATATTATCTCCATTTCAAGGAAGTGTTTTTATGAGGTTTTGCTTTGTTCTTTCATTTTGGAACAAGTTCCTCTGTTTTCTCATTTTGCTTGACAATTTGCATTTGTTTCTATGTATTAGGTAAAACAGCAGCCTTACCTACTCTTCAAAGAGTGGCTTTGTGTCAGAGATCAAACTTATCATTCAACCTTGTGCCAGCTGTTGGTTATCTCTCAAACCTTTATGACTTTCTAAGTAGCTGGATTTACTCTTTGATAGGTCCCAGTTGTTGATGGTATGCCAAAACCTGTCAGTATTCCAAGGGAAGAATCTCACTAAGCATCTAGTTTCAGGCTGATTAGAAGCCAGATCTTTAGGCAGCAACTTTTAAAGTATGAAAATATTTAGTATCTTGTAGGATCACAGTCATAAACTCTGCTAGCTTCCAAATTTGGAGATCTAAAAGTGTTTCCTGGGAGAGAGTTACAGAAAGCAGGTGTAAAAAGAGCAAAAAAGCTTCTTTTTGGGGATACCATAAAGCTCTCATGAGGCCAAGGAAGAGTGCAAGAATGGTGCTTTCCTGCTTGAGAGGGCATCCATAGCCTCTAGTCATCCGTGGATGTAGAGGCATCCATAGCCTCTAGATTTATGACAAACCCAAAGCCTGTTGTGTAGGATGAAGCTCCAGGACCAATAAGTAGGACTTTTCATTGGCAGACTGGAGGCATGTTTTAGTCTGCTGTTTGTGCAATGCCCTGACTGTGGTAGCCTCTCAAGAGTTGCTTTTGTTTTTGTTTTTTGTTTTTGGGTTTTTTTTTTTTAATTGTTACAGTCCCGTGGGGCCCAACTGGGATTGGCCACTAGGGCCAAGTGATCAAGGGATGTCCCC
Organism: Hyaena hyaena; assembly: GCF_003009895.1. Classification (NCBI taxonomy): domain Eukaryota; kingdom Metazoa; phylum Chordata; class Mammalia; order Carnivora; family Hyaenidae; genus Hyaena; species Hyaena hyaena. The sequence continues at coordinate 1,310,498 of NW_024081105.1, read as the reverse complement.
TGTGTGGACTGCCCTTGACTACTGGCTTTAGTGAGGCAGCAGGAGGTTGCTATGTCTGTGTGTATGTGTCTCCTGGTAGCAGCAAGTTACAGGGGGCATAAAAAAAATGGCATCCTCTAGCACCTTCATCCTTAGAGAAAATCCTGATAGCCCCTGCCCTTCCATCAGATGGTTTATGATCAGAAAATTAATCTTCTTCACATATCATCTAGGTATTCTTCAAACTCCTGTTTTTATTGTTTATGCTAGGTCTTGGAGCAAGTAACTCTGCATGCAAGCCCTTTAAAAATAGTATCTCAAGTCCTTGCAGTCCTTTGGGACTCCTGGACATAAACACCATGGGTTCTCAGAGCCACTGTCTCTCTGGTACAGGCCCAAGGGTTGGGTGCCTGATGTGAGGCACCAACTCCCTGTTCCCCAGGGAGATGTTCCAAACTTCTATCATTGTCTGGGGGCTGAGTTTTTAACAAGATTACATTTCTTCCTTTCCTACCCATCTTGATGTGATCATTTTATCCTTCATTGTGGAAAAAAAAAAAAAAAAAAACCCTCTTCAGTTAGTTTTCAGTTCTTTTCCAGAAAGAATTGTTCCATACATAGCTGTAGATTTGGTGTGTCCATTGGGTGGGGCTGGTGGGCATTGAATTCAGTAATTTCCTATACCACTATCTTGGACTACATGAGCTCAGATCACTTTTAAATACTAGAAGTTTATTAGCTGTAATTTACCTGGTTTTGCAAAAACAGCATTTCATATATCACTCACAGAATTTCCTAGAGATTATTTTTCCTCTGAGCCATCAATATACTAATAAAAAATAGTAATGAAAAACTGCCTTCCGTCTAAACGGTAAATCCTTAGCTATATATTTTATGAAAAAAATATTAAGCATTCACCTGTATAATTGCTTTTCAAATTATGCCTTTCATGTAACTGTTCTACTTATCTATTTTTATAAATATTTGATGTAAAATGAGGGTGACTTATTATGCATTTACTAATCTATCAGCTGTCTACTTACCATGTTCAGAAATCCTGCTTATTTTTCATTACATGCAATGTTAATTTCCATATAATCCTATTCTTACATAAATAGATTCCTTATGCATCTATTCCAAATTTTATAAATTATAATTTTTATTATATAAATTACTTGCTTTTAGAGTCTTTAGGGCAATTTTAGTTTAAGAAAAAGTCAAGTAAGATTGTTTCTATTTATTAAGTGATGCATCTCATAGTGTAAATTGATTTCAAGAAATGGTTATTAATCCATATAAATAAGAAATTCATGTCTTAAGAAACTTAGGGCTATCACACATTTTATAAAGTAAGCTATCAGGTCTCTTCTCTTCTCCTTCCCAAATTGGCAAGTCAGGAACACTGTCAATCATACCTGTGAAATACCACTCAGCCCACCTGTCTTCTTCACCTCTTCCAGTGCTTTCTCACTTCCTAACCACACTTAGTATCATTGAAAATAATGAGATTAAATTGACCATATAATGTATTCTGTCATCTTATATGTAATCAATATATTTAATTGCATAAGATACCACACCAAAGAGTGTAATTCATATATTGAAGTATTTTCAAAATGTGATTTTCAATATATCTTCAAATTTGTGTATTAAAACTACATTCAGTGCTTATCTGATAATACTCACTATATATGTTGCACTGTACTGGACATTTAGAATTTAATAGTGCATTAAAGATGATTTTGTCTCTGATTTCATATGTTTTTAAAGTGAAAAGCCCTAATCAAACATCTATATAAATACTTTTTATAATTGGAGAAGGTGGTAGACACATGATAGAGAAATCACCATATTGAGGTGGATTAAATGGTTTTTCAAAACTCTATCTCAAGACCCAGCAGGAAGTCTTCTTCCTTGATGCCTGGAGACTCATTAAGCTTGATCTGTCTATTTCAACTCTTTTACACACACGCGCATGCACACACACACACACACACACACACACACAAACTACTGGACCATCCTCAGAGATAAAATTTGAAAATCACAAAGAAAAAATGAAATTTTCATTGGTATCTGTACTTTATTATTTTTTTCTTAAGTTTATTTATTTATTTTGTGAGAAAGAGTGTGCACATGTGTGTACACATGAGTGGGGAAGGGATGGAGAGAGAGAGATAAAGAGAATCCCAAGCAGGCTCCATGCTGTCAGGGCAGAGACCTACGCAGGGCTCAATCCCACAAATCATGAGATTGTGAACTGAGCTGAAATCAAGAGTCCAATGCTTCACTGATTGAACCACTGAAGAACCCCTGGTATTTGTATTTTAAATATTCAAATTGAGAAATAATTTTCATTAAATTTAGTTAAGCAGTCTAAACCAATCTAGGAAAAAATCATTAGCAGCTAAATATATCAATAATATCTGAAAGAGAAGTGCATGTCATAGAGAGATGCAAGTTTAGCCACCCTGTCAGAGTACTTAAATAAATAATATCAAAAACAAGTGTGTTATGATGGGATACTGACTTCTATTCTCCAAGCCTAAAAGACTTGATTCTGCCTGAAAAGTCTAATTGCTGGAAGGAATGAATTGATGGGGAAAAGAAAGCCCCATTTGTTGTTAATTATGGATTGAAGATCTCATAGCACATCCATTTACTAATATAATTCATCCTATATATCATAAATCCTTATCTGGGTCTTATTTTTCTTTTCCTTTTCTTAAACATGCTAATAGAAATTATCATTTAGATAATTTTGAAAGGTCTTTTCTAGTATAACTGAAGAATGAAAATGGAGGAAAAGCCTTTCTGTTTGCTCTTTATCATAGAAAATGATACTATAAATCCAATTAACTATGTTAATATTTCAAAGTGTTCTCATGAGTTTATGTTTTAGGTTGTTATGATCCACTGAGTGATTTAGAGCCCATTAACTGTATACATGAAAAAGAAAAACAATTCTACACAATAGGTTCATATTTCAAAACCAGAGCCTGCAGAAACATGGTGACCCAGTATTCATGAAGGAAGTGTTTACAGTGAACATTTCCTTGTTTCAGATACAACATCCAAAGATAAGACAATTAGTTTTAAACATACTGTTCACAACCTGTCTTAAGATTTATTTTTGCTCTGTTATTTTAATGACTGATCCACCACCTCCACCAAGTTCCAGAAGAGAAACAGCTTTATTTAACATCCTTCAAAACGTAAGCTTTTTTTGTCTCTTTTTCTTTATTTATATATTTTCTTTCCCATTTATACAATAAAAAGAAATGTGGATCCTTTAGTGTTTATAGTCTCAATTTCTTGAACAGTCCCTGATAGACTATAGCAAGTGTTTGTTCAACACGTTTTAATTCAAAACAAACAAATAAACACAATACTTCATTTACTAACCTGTTACTAAGTTCCCAGGACTGTGCTAATTACTTCATATAAAACAGTAAACTATCGGCATATGGTGTCTGATATTATCAAGTTAATAGTTGAGTGGAAAGGGAGACCTTATAGAAAACAAGACACAGATAAAAGCCATTCAAACTGGGGACCCGACCTACAGAGGAAGAACATCACAGTGAAGCTGTACCAGGGATGGCCTCTCTGTAGAGAGGACAGGACATTTATCACAAAATATGCAGGGTCAGAGAGAGTCTGCCAATTTGTTGACTTGAATGGAAATCCTGAATAGAGAGAGATTTCCTGGTTTCACCTAAAAATGTAGTGGGCTAACTGCAAACATTTAAAATAGCATGTGAGTAGGTATCTATCTTTTGAAAAATGGATATTAACAAAAGCCTATATAAGAAACTGAAAACCACATTTCAAGAAAAATTATAATAATTCATTAAAATATGTCAAAGATTGATATTTAGAAGGGAATGCTCATTTAACATTATTTCTTAATTTTTTAAATTTTAATATTTCAAAATTCTATGGTTTATGATTTGAATTTACTGGCATCCATGTGCTTGAAAGAGAACAGAATGTGTTCATTACACAAAACCAAACCAAAGACAAACACATTAAATTCAATCTCCTACAACTTTCCTTGAATATCCTCAGAAAAGTTACTAAGTCCTCTATGATTTTATTTTAAAATGCTACAAAATAAAATCCTAGCCTTCCTTTCAAAAATAAGATAACTAGATTTCATAAATTTAGGCAATTTTTTAAATGTCAGGGCTTTGAATCCAGACCAAATTTTCATCAATTAGATAGATAGATAGATAGATAGATAGATAGATAGATAGACAGATAGATAATTTTTGTTCACAATGACAGATCATGTATATGAATAAGATCTAAGCAAAAATGTACAGGTGCCTGGGTGATTCAGTCGGTTAAGCATCTGACTTCAGCTCAGGTTATGATCTCCTGATTCCTGGGTTCCAATCCTATGCCGGGCTCTGTGCTGACAGATCAGAGCCTGGAGCCTGCTTGGATACTGTGTCTCATTCTCTCTCTGCCTCTTCCCTGCTGGCACTCTGTCTCTCTCTCTCTCCCAAAAAGCAAATAAATAAAATAAACATTAAGCAAAAATGTATACTCCAAATGGCCTTGTTGTTATTCTGTTATAACAGATTTTCTTTTGAAAAAAGGTGATTCTTTTTCATGATACACCTTCACTAACTACCTTTAAACTCACTACTTATATCCACAAGCACATTTAAAGTACACTTACTGATTCAATTTTATAAGTTTTGCCCAATGTGCACAAGCTTACATCTCACAAAAGCACACAAGGATTTCCTGAAATAATAGTTTTTGAAGATGCCTCCGATCACTATGTTTGGCCTAGAATTTTCCATTTTGAATGGCCATTTGCCAGACTAGGTAAGCAGAGAGATGAGCCCTAAGAGTAATAGCAAATTTCCAAGGTTCTTTTTATTTCTTCTAACTGCAAAATAGATTAATAATATTTCCAAAATTGGGTGCAATGTCACTAAAACAAACAAAAAGAGAACACGCAGCTCTCTTTCTGCCATAAAAGTTAATTTATAGCATATTTCATTCAGGTTTGTTTTTAAGCAGCATAGAGTATGTTGTTTCATCTTTCTTTGTTATTAATTATTATAAAAGTTAAAGTTGTTTTATAATGACTTTGTAGTAACATCCCCTGGTATCTCTTGTGCTTATATTTGGGCAATACTTTCATCCTATTTAAATTCACTAATTGCCATAATTGAAATAATAAAATAAGTGAAAATCAATGAAGCCTATGCAAGTTTCATAAACAACGATTACCTATAAAACCTTGATGTCTGTTGGGACAGTGACTACTTGAGAAAAGAATCTTCAAAGCTAAAATGATAGAATACTAAATGTACAAATTATTTGGTAGGCTTTCATATCCAGGATCCCTGGTTCACACTCCACAGGACTGTTTCTCTCTCTCTCTCTCTCTCTCTCTCTCTCTCTCTCTGTGTGTGTGTGTGTGTGTGTGTGTGTGTTCTAAATGTATGGTGAAAAAAATTCTCCAATTTAATCTAAAAAGCAGTATGCCTCTCTACATGTCTTTATGTGGAACAAAACTAGTATATCCAGAAGAAAGCATTCTTAAAATCAAGCCAATTATTTCAAATGAATTCCTTATGTAACTAAGTTCATTCCTTACAAAATTATCTGTAACAAGTAGCAATTTTTCTCATTCCATAATTTTTTAAATGGAAGTTTAGGCAAATTTTTAGCATATTATTAAAGCTTAATTTTGTCAACCTAAGATAATTATATAATTCATTCCTTATAAAGCTATTAAAATACATTCCTCTGAATATTCTCTCTTTTACTCCTTGTCATATGTTAAACTTATATCCCATCATCAAATTTCTACCAAGGTGATAAACATGATTGTGTCATAGATTTTTTCCAACAAATACCATCACCTTGGAGGATGATAAATCAATATATCTCCATCATAAAATGTCCAAACTAATGCAGACAATTCATCCATATGGCCAGAGTGTTCTTTCAGTGATGGACACCCTCTGACAATTTAATGCTTCATTTGCTTAGCTGGTGCTTCATTCAACTTTCCTTAAAAAAATTATCCAGTGACTTTCAGAAGGTACGTAGGAAGGCTCATATCTCTTTTTTCTCTTTCTCATCTCTTTGTTCCTTTCAAGGTATAAAGTTTTTTATTTTTAATTAATCATTGTAGTTATAAAAGGAAATACAGATTTTGTAAACTAAAGTTTAAAAATATTACCTATTGACTGAAAATATGTTATTTAAAAAATTTCACCTTGTCTGGGGCACCTGGGTGGCTCAGTTAGTTAAGTGTCCGACTTCAGCTTAGGTCATGATCTCGCAGTTCGTGGGTTCGAGCCCCACCTCAGGTTCTGTGCTTGTAGCTCAGAGCCTGGACTTTGTTTCAGATTCTGTGTCTCCCTCTCTCTCTGCCCCTCCCCTGCTCATTTTCTGTCTTTCTCTGTCTCAAAAATCAATAAACTATAAAATTTAAAAGAATTTGCCTTGTCAAACCATTCTTACAGGTATGGGAGGAGATGAATAAAGAATACAAGACATTACTGCTACCTCATGTTTCTTATAACCTAGTTAAAGAAGCATAGCTTATACAAATAAGGAAAACAAAATATATATATACAATATATTCATTTGTTCTTCAATATTATTTATTGAACAATCACTCTATGCTAGGAGCTGTTTAGGGAAGGGGATTACAGCAATAGACACGATTTCTGCTCTCATAAAGATGATACAAAGCAAATGAGCAAAGTAAACGAAGGAAATAGACAGTTACTATCTAAAACTGCATGGTGATGAAAGACCTCTATACTAATGAGACATCTGATCAGAAGTCTAGATACAGTAAGGGAACACACTTGATAAACATCTGCTGAAAAAGTTGTCTGCAGATTACACAGCAATAAGGAACCCTTAACATAGAATTGATCTTGGTCTGCTCAAGTCTAGGCAAAACTCGGGTGTGGAAAGTAACAGTAAAAACTGTCTAATGAATAATTCAGACAATGCAAACTGAAATTGGAAGAATAAGTGATCACCGTGAACTTGGACTCAACAACACTAAATGTACTCCAGTTCTTCAAATCTGTAAAGGCTTTCAGAGAGTAAAGGTAAACTTGTTTTAAAATAATATATAGACCTAAACTCAATCATCAAAAGAATTCCAGGGCAACCAAAACGCAAAAAATAAGCACAGAGGATGAGAAAATGGAAACATACTGTCATCCAGACTACTACGGATAGATGTGAAAGTTACAAAAAAATGGTACAAATTCTACCAATTGTTTCTATTTCACAAATATGTTTATTCAAGTTCATGTAGTATATCTTTTCCATTTTCTTATTTACAAATACAGTACTACAATCTTCAAGAGCCTTTGGATACATAGTTTAAAATATCTGAAGAAAATTAGGAGAAACAAAAATTTACCTATTTTAGAGAAATATATAGTGCAAGTTTACTGTTTTATAAAGAAAGATCAATGTACTTCTCTTAGTTGATATATCAATAAAGTTATTCAACGTGAATATCGATAAAGTTACTCAACATGAATATCTCTTAGCTGCACAAAAAATTATCAAGTATTTATGTTTACAGAATTATTTGTATAATGTTTATTATTTACAGAATATTTTTATATGTTCTGTAAGCCATTAAAAAAAAATCTTGCAGGACACACCCAGATTAAGGTGTTCAGGTTAAACTTAGTCAGTTAAGCTCCCAACTCTTGATTTTGGCTCATGTCATGATCTTGTGGTTAATGAGTTTGAGTCCCTCCTCAGGCTCTGTGCTGACAGTGTGGAGCCTGCTTGAGATTCTCTCTCCCTCTCTCTCTGTCCCTTCCCTGTTCATGCTCTCTATTTCTCTCCCAAAGTAATAAATTTAATTTTTTTCTTTCTTCCTCTATTCTTATGTTTTATTTCTTTTACATCATAGAATTACAACATGCAGATTCTCTCAACAAATTATATTGACTGGATTAAATTCAGACTACTATTTTTTGCAGTTTTATGTTCCATTTTCTTTCCTGGTATCCTTAGCCCTAAGTTTAAAATATAGTCATAAGTAAGATTTTAGCTCAACTTATATAGTCACATGGACTCAGAAAACATTTACAGCATGTAAGAAATAATTTTATGTTTCTCAGGAAATAGAAGAAAACACTTTTGTTACAAGAGATAAATCATAGCAAAATAACGGAGCTAATATCCACCTTTCTATTTTTTGTAAGAGAGAGAGAGTGCACAAGTTGGTGAGGGGCAGAAAGAGAAGAGAGAGAATCCCAAGCAAGCTCCACACCATCAGTATGGAGCCCGACAAATGCTCAAACTAACGAACTGCAAGATCATGACCAGAGCTGAAGTCAGATGCCTAACCCACTAAGTCACCCAGGCGTCCTTTATCTTATTTACTCAAGCATTTGTAATATTTTTGTTAAGAAACGCTTTGCTAATCAGGGCAACAAGGATATACAGCCCAAGAGTGACAATAAGTTCAAGCAAGTTCTGTCCAATACTGGCAGGTCTCCACTGAGTTGGGAAACTTTTACAGAGTTACCTGCAGGCCAGCTGTCCCCACGCGGGAGGCAGAATGCCCTGCGCTCTCAGCCTCACATGGCTGCTCCCGTGTGTGCCTCAGGCTCTCCTCCGCAGACCTCATCTGCTCTCTTCTGTTGGTGACCCCGGCCAGACCTGCCTTTCTGGCTCTTCCCATGGCTTCCTCCTTCTGACTGTCTCATGCCAACTCTTGCTTCTACTCTGAAACATAATTTTAGTTATAACCCCTGAAACTCTCCATACTAGTTCCTTCAGGACGCTGTGGTTCTGTACATAAAACCTCATCCATCTAACCAGATGATCACTCTATTTCTAGATTTAGAGTTTAGATAAAAGAAATCCTATCTTGTTATCATTTAAGACAGTACAGCCAGTAGAAATAAGATTAGAATCACGAATGACGCAAAAGGATGGGAAGTAAAAATTAGCAACTTTGGCCAGTGATGTTTTTGTAATTCTTATAAGGACTTTCAAAAACATCCGCTGGGGGTGCCTGGGGGACTCAGTTGGTTAAGCTTTGGTCTCTGGCTCAGGTCATGATCTTTCTATTCCTGAGATTGAGCCTCACGTCGAGCTCTGTGCTGACAGAGCCTGGAGCTGGCTTGGGGTTCTGTGTGTCCCCCCTAACTCATGCTTGCTCTCTATCTCTCTCCAATAAAGAAACACTAAAAATTTTATAAAAATCAGCTTTTCTGTGGTATTTTTGACATATAAAAGTGTAAGATACTCAACATGTACATTGTAGTGATTGGATATAGTTATACACTGTGAAAGGATCTTCTCTATCTAGTTAGTTAAAATATCTATCACCTCACATATACCTTTTTTTTTTATTTGAGAGAGAAAGAGAAAGAGAGAGAGAGAGAGAGAGAGAGAGAACATGATCCAGGAAGGGGCAGAGAGAGAGGGAGGCACAGAATCCAAAGCAGAGTCCAGGCTCTGAGCTGTCAGCACAGAGCCTGATGCAGGGCTTGATCTCATGACCCTGGAGATCATGACCCAAGCTGAAGTCAGATGCTTAACAACTGAGCCACTCGGGCACCCCTTTCTTAGAAAATTTAAATTATACAATGCAGTGTTATCAACTATAGTTCCTACGTTTTACTTAGATCCTCATATTTTTTCATCTTATAACTGAAATTCTCTATTCTTCTGATGCAGATTCGAAAAGCCTCACTTTTCAAAGTAAGATATACTATGGGAAATATAACATGTATGCAATCATGAGTTATACAGTGAGGTTGCTAATATTTCCAATTTCTACACCCAGACACTGACATTTGGAGAGGTCAAGTATTTATCAGGAATTTCAGACTTAACTTCAGTATCAGATAGCACCATGTCTGCAGACAAATCATGAATAAGACTATGTAAGAAATGCACACTAAGAGAAATGCACAGATGTTTGTTCAAACAATCAAGCAGGAAATAATTCTGACCATTAAAACAGTATATGATGGACAATAAGGTGAAATATAGAAGCAAAATGTTAAGTTGCACAGAAGGGCAATGAATGATAGGAGAGAAAAGCAGAGATGCTCTTAACTGGGTAAAAGAAATCATTGTAACTCTGCTTCTAGAGGGAAGAAAATAAATGTTGAGGACACATAAAACAAAAAATACAAGGGAATATATTAAATAAATAATCAAATGAAAAACAATAAAGCTGAGCCAAACACGGAGTCTAGGAGATACAGAAATGTCAGTGATATATTTTAGAGATGAAAAAAAGCCTATAAAGAAATATCTATTCTTCTTTGATAATGGCTCAAAACCCGGAGCAACACTGAGGAAGGTAAAATGGTTTCCCTCAAGCTAGCAAAACCAAACTTACGCACATATGTTGTTGTCCTCACACAGATAAGCAAACACCTCACACCAACATAAGACACTATGTGAGCATCTCTGACAGTATGTGAGAACAGCATTTAAAATTGGCATGAAATCCCAGATACAAAAGCTTAGTTTTTAACAAAATTACATATTTCACTAGTGACATAAATTTTTTATGTCATATTTATTTCATATAGAAGACATATCTGGTAATATAAATGTCAGTTGATTTCAATAACTAATTCTGATACAACATCCATCACAGTAAAGAATTAATGGCGAAAGCAGAAATCATGTAACACATTCTGGAATTGGGAATGATGTAACTCAGAGGAAAGTACTTTGTAACAAAGAAACATATCAATGTAGTGTTCCCATTTAATATGATTTGACAAACCTGATACAGAAAAGTACTGAAACTGACAGCTAAGTAAGTCTTCAAACAAAATCTGACAATATTCTTTGCCTGCTTTTCCTTCATTATTTTAAATTATTCAGTAAAAGTGACTTAATCATTTAAATCATAAATGGAAGGTCTTTTATGTCTCATATATCACGAAATATGAATTTAGTCTACTGGTGACAATTTACCTTACCATTATTTCAATGTTTTTACTTTTTCAATATAGTGACTATATAAAAAATATAAATTTGAAAAATCACGATTTGTTAAAGGAAATCAAGTGAATGTAGTTGTATGAACTATGCTTTTTATTTTCTATATTCTGTTCGGGAGAGCTTGGAGGTACTTCTCGTCATAGTTAGCTCATTTCTAAAAACAGCAAACAACTTATAGAGAGTGTAACTGTCACATGCGAGCCAACCAAAGCCCACCCATGATCATCTGCTTTATTGGGCCCCACATTCTGGGCCACTGGCCTTAACTAAGGAAAGCCTCTACATCTCAAACTCCACTGAAATTATTCCAACTGATCAATCCTAAACTTGCTTATGCTGCCGGTCCCATTCCCTCTTATGGAAACTGTTGAAGTTTCCATGTGTCCTATGTCCCCACATTTCTCCCTTGTTTGCTCTACCTCCTGACCAGCCCTGGGACTTTCCCTGTTGCCCTGAAGGATGGGCCCCACCTCCTGTTTCCAGGGAATTGTGAGTAAAAATGTCTCCCTTCATGCCTGTCATTTTCATTGATTTCTGCATGTCTTATCAAACCTGATTACAATAGATCCCAGGCACCACTAAAACAGCAGTCTTGTCTATAAAATCTTTAAAATAAAGGGCTCTTGATAACAACCTTTTGTCATATAATGATGTGAAGTTAAAATGAACTTTCTATTATTGACATTGTTTTAGTTATAATTTAGATATTAAATTGTGGATGCAAAAATAACCGTAAGGATTTTAAATTTTAATTGGACATGATTTTATTTCAAACATTAGGTTCATAGGCTGCGATTTTATGGTGGCAAAGGTAACTAAAAAGGCTTAAGTTTTTTAGACTAGTTAGCTAATGATATCATAAGAACATCAGACTCATGATATCTTATGTTCGGTGAAGCACTTTAACTTAAATGTATGTCAAATCCTAATTTCATATTCTTTGATGCTCTTTGAGTCTGCCTGTTGAAATACAAAAAAAAAAATATGATTTTAAATTATATTCTCATTGAGTATAATTGTTACAGTCTTAATGGCTGGAACATTAATGGCAAATGTATGGCTTTTATTTTTTTCTTTTCAATTACATGGAACATTATTTTCAACCATACAGAATTGACAGGGTTGTGATGTTATGCTCATTGCTCACAAGAAAAACTTACACTGCTAATTTCAAGTCAAACTTGGCTTCAATGAAGGGAAGATGAATATTATATAAAGTTAGTATTTATCCTCTCATATCATTGCTTTACACTCCTTCCCTGATAATCCCAATTGCACTGTCCTAGATTCAAAGCAATCCATTTTGTCTACATCCCATGGAGCACTGCTTTCTCCTTACTGCCCTGAATAGTAATACTTTAATCAAACCAAGAAATTCCTATATCACCAGACATCTCATGCTAGGATATAGGTCAGAGGAGAGGAAAATCAAGAAGTAAGAAGTGCTAATAAATATCTACAATTCATAAGAGGAGATTCGACAAAGACAGAAAATCCATACAGAAAAAGGAGAAAGATACAGTCCTCTGCAGGTTTCTCATCTTCGGAATTTCTTTAATCAGCAACTATTAAAATATATAGGGGTAAGCACAACTTGCCAGCTTTTTTCTACTAAATATAAACATTTTAAATAAACCTCACTCAACTACTAAATGCTATTCACATTGTATCATCTATAAATAAAGAGATTTTTTATAGTAAAAACATAGGAAGGACATAATACTAGTGTCTCTGATTATACAACATTACAGACTTTGTATAAAACCAGCAAACCCATGAAGGATTGACCTTCAGGACAGGATATGCGGGAGCTCAGTTCTTGTCACTTCCTCCTCTTGCATATGAAACTACCTGGATTCCATTTAAATGGGTTTCCTTGTCATGACTTAAAAATTCATAGGGCTGCTATAATGGAGTATCACAGACTGGGTGGCTTTATCAACAAAAATTCATTGTCTCCCTTTTCTGGAGACTTAAGTCTCAGATTAAGCTCTCGGCAAAGTTTGTTCCTTCTGAGGGCCAGGAGAGAAGGATCTGATCCAGGCCTCCTAGATTGGCTTGTATATGGCTGTTTTGTCTCTGTACCTTCATATCATCTCTGTCCCTGTCTGTGCCCGAAGTTCATATAAGGACACAAGTCTATTGGATTAGGGCCCTCTCTAATGACCTCATTAATTTAATTTTTCTTTAAGGACATTATCCTCAGTCACACTCTGATGTAATGGGAGTTAAGATGTCAGCATATGAATTTGGAAAGAGACACAATTTAGCCTAGAACAGAGATCATTTCTGACTATTTCTTTTTTAAGAAAATTTTAATATTTATTTGTTTACTTATTTTTCTTGAGGTGGGGTAGGTACACAGAAAGAGAGAGAGTCCCAAGCAGCCTTCAGGCATTCAGCCCAGAGCCCAACACAGAGCTCGAACCCATGAACTGTGAGATCACAACCTGAGCCGAGATCAAGAGTCTGACACTCAACCAACTGAGCAACCGAGATGCCCCCATTTCTAGCTATTTCTGACTAACAGAGAGCAGAAGCAGAAATGGAAGTGCCATGAAGAGCATCTTCCCCTCACCTCCAGAATGCAGTGCATGGAGCCTGCGAAAGAGAAGGAGCGGAACACGTACTCTATACAGAGACATCAGTGAAGGTAGCAATAAGATTGACCCTCCAGGATTCTCTCTAGGCCAATACAACACTCTAAGCATGAAATCGCCTCTTCCAAACAATTTTTCCTTTCCTAAATTCCTTCACTTTTTCATTCCTCTACCATTATGCAATCTGTCTTAAATTTATTTGTGAAAACACTGCTCATTCTTCAAGTCTCAAAGCCTAACTCTTTCAGGGTGCCATCTGCATGCCTCCACTGGCTAGCTAGCTCACAGAGGCACATCCTGAATGTCCCTGGGTAGTCACTACCTTGGGAATACAGAGATCCCATTGTCCCTCTATATTCCCATCAAGCAGAATATGTAGAAGAACATGCTGTTCAGCATTCAAGGTCAGTGGCTCTGGGGGGTGGGAGACAACCCAGAGTGCCTCCTCAGTAACAAAGAGTGTTTACATGGTAGGCCTGGGTCTCCTTGAAACCCTGGCTGTGCAAGGAAGGAGAGGCTGCAGAGAGTCGCCAGGCTAAGTTGCAGTGCTATAAAAGCTTGCCGCACATAGATCCCAGCAAAGGATGCTTTGTCTAGTCTGCTACTCCTGGACTCCCCATAGGTAAGTTTCTCCAACAAACTTGTGTGCCTTGATTACTGTCTCTGAGTCACTTCTTTGGCCTTGCTGGACAATCATTCATCTTGGCTCAGAGTCTGCTGGGGTGCAGTTACACAATGAGTGAACCAACCCACAGGCAAGAGACAAAGAGATGGGTGGGATGTTGGAAAGGGGAAAAGGGAAAGTTGTGGGGGGAGGGGGATCCCAAGTTGGCCATTACCCTGTGTGTGTGTGTGTGTGTGTGTGTGTGTGTGTGGATTGGGTGGCCCATATATCAGATATTTGTAGACTGTCATGAGTACGGAGACACCTTCATAACATTAGCAGGTCTAATGTGCTTATTGGAGGACCCAGGCATGGCAGCAAGGAAGGGTAGCCACAGTGCACTGGACTCTACTGGGAGCCGTCCATCTGGCCACCAGTGCCAGCCTGGAGGCCAAAGCTGATATCTGGAAGCTAAAAGACTAGCTAAACTAGAAAAGGACATGAAAGTGTCCCCTAGGCTGATGGCTTCGGGACTGGTGGGCAAGATGGGAGAACAGGATAATAAGTCAGAGAACCTGGTGTGTTGTTTTGCAAAGCTAGGAGGGGCATAAACATTCCCCGGATTAAGATCTGGGCACTTGCAACAAAGCCTGATTAGGAATTGATGAGAAAATGGACACGATGCCTCACGTTTTCTGACCCTTAATACAAAGGAAATTCTTAGGGGCGCCTGGGTGGCTTAGTCGGTTAAGCGTCCGACTTTCGCTTAGGTCATGATCTCGCGGTTCGTGGGTTCTAGCCTCGCGTCTGGCTCTGTGCTGACTGCCAGCTCAGAGCCTGGAGCCTGTTTCAGTCTGTGACTCCCTCTCTCTCTGACCCTCCCCCGCTCATGGTGTCTCTCTCTCTCTCTCCTAGAATAAATAAAACATTAAAAAAAAAAAAAAACAAGAACAACAAAGGAAATTCTTAAATACAAATTAGCCCTAAAACATTTAGAACACTTGCCTCTTTTCTCTGTCTTTTGAAGTTGTAAATCTGATCATGGCTTTAACATGTGAACACCCAGGAGATAAGCAAAACATTGTCCACAGAGACAGAGAAAAATAGAGGGTGTGTCTGTGATAGGGAAGGCTCTTCAAAGTTCAGACTGCTAGAAATGATGAAGAAAGCAATCCTGTAGGTCAGAAATTAAGAGACATGTAACAAAGAATGAGAATGCATTTTTGTTGAGGGAAAATAATTTTGTCCAGAACTGAGACTGCTTATTTAGAGAGGAAAAACTTAGGATGAAATGTAAATAGAAAAAGAAAGTTGTAGAAGGTTTCTGATGGGGAATCTTTGGAAAAGATTTTTTTGGGTGGTCAGTATTAAGAATGGAATGAGTAAATTTTAAAAGTACACTGGCATAAAATTTGAAGTTGTTTTTTTTTTTCTCTGTTCTTGATAAGAAATTGTAAACAACCTTGTTTTTTTTTTTTTTCTCTACCTGTCCAGAGAAACAAAGTTTCCATGTTTTATCTTTACCAGGTTTATAAGAAACTCTAGGCATATCTTTAAGCATGGTCATGGTCATTTCTAAATCTTTTGTTATTTACAGAGTCATTGTTTTACGCTGATGCTTTGGGGGAAAACAAGTTTTCCTGCAAAAGTACTTCATCTTTCAGGAGATTCACAGAAAAGACTTTGACAAGTACAAGTTTCTGTTAACTAAGATCAATTTGCCTTCATGAAGGAGGGACGATGATAAACCCTTCAAGTGTTCCCCCAAGGCTACCCGTGTGTCTCCACAAAATGTCATGGAATGATGGGCCTGAGACCTCTCCCTGGTCTCCTCTCCCACATCAGTGAGATGAGCACATTACACGGACAATGGAATGTTTAAGTGTGAGGACTTTCTTCTGTTGCAAGATGCCTTGCTGGCTTTGGTAGAGCACCTGCAAAGGATGGGCAGTGAGCCCACAGAAAATTCAGGGCCCTGGCTTATTTGTCAAGTACCTAAGTGTTACCCGGTCAGGTAAGACAAAAGTTGTGCCTGCAGCACCTCTACTGATCAAATAGAGGCATACCCATGTCTTACCACCCAAAAGCAGATGCAAACTTTCCTAGGTATCTTCGGGTACTGGTGTCTGGCTCTATTTGCTTTGGCTCCTGTATAGATTGATAACAAAATGGAAACCCAATAGGACTGGTCGTCCAAGGAAAGTGAAGCATTTGACCCAAGTCAAGGTAGCTATTTTGTTCTTGTGCCGGGATGGCTATGTGCACTGGATGGAGTCAGTTTCCCAGAAAGGTTTGGCCTGGCACAGACAAGTACTGTCAGGTTTCTGTGGAAAGGACAAGGAGAGTGTTTAGAACAATAGCTGTGCGCTACTTATCATGCCTTACAGAAAGTAGAAGACATCCCCGCAGGGGTCCCAGTGACTGCTGGCACTTGGTACCCACTAGTAGGATGGCTACAGGATGCATTCCAGAAGCCCCAGTCAGGCAGTGGCCAAACCCAGACTGTAGCCAGACGCCATGCCTACTTGCAATGACATGCTATCTTGACAAACAGCCTCCTTAGTGTAGAGTTACATCCCATTATTGGCTCAGTGACTCATGTCACCTCTAAAAGACAACCATTAACAGAGGCAGCAGGGCCACTGCAGCTGCCATCCTTTGGGCAGGAAGAGACGGACCAATCCCTGAGCATGCCTGGTACACTAATGGGTCACCAAGGAGCCAGCCAGCCAGCCCTCAACTGACACTATCTGGAAAGACTCTGGCACTGGACGCAGTACTCAATGGGCTGAACTGCAAGCAGCATGGATGGTATTGCTTCAGGAGTTTGATCCCATTGTTTTATGTACAGATAGCTGGGCGACTGACAAAGGACTGACCATGTGGCTTCTCTAATGGGAGGCACAGGACTGGATGGTAGCAGGATGTCCACTCTAAGGCAACAACATGTGGAAGGACATACTCCAATGTAGACCAGGAATGACATCACTGTTTACCATGCAGATGCACACATAGCATGTACCCCGCCGGTTAATCAACAGGCTGCTGAGCTGGCCTTTGTCTGCCTTCTGGAAGATGTGCCCGCAGAAGACACTGTCACCTGGCTACACAAGAAGATGTGATGGACCTTGCGGCCCACTGCTAACAACTGGTGCTTGCTGCTGCATTACAAAGACATTGTAACTCTCAACCAACAATGCCCAACCTGTGCCCAGGAATGCCCATGACCTTTGCCAAGCAACACTAGACAGAGAGCAAGAAAGCAGCACCCTGTTCAGAGATGGCAGACTGATTACATCTGTCCCTTGATCCTCTCTGATGGCTGATGTTATGCTTTGATGTGTGCTGAAACGTACTCAGAGTCCCTGCAAGCCGAGTCCTATAAGTGTTCTATGCAGAAAGCCACCATCTGTGGTCCGGAACAGGCAGTGTGCTGTACACAGGGAACCCACTGATCCTGACAGCAACCAAGGGTCCCATTTTACAGGACATGACATGCAAGAGAAGGCCGAAGATCAAGGCATCCATAGGCATTTCCATCTACTCTACAACCCCACTGCAGCTGAGCTGATAGAATGCAGGAATGGATTGTTGAAACAACAGCTTTGACAAGAAACCTGTTCACTGGCCTTTTAGACATACCGCCTATCAACACTATATGAATATTAAATGAACATGTGTATTCCTATTGGCCCAGTGCCTCTTCTCTATTCACTCAAGCACCTGACAGCACCCACCACCCTTACAATACAGGTAGGCAGCATGCAGGAAGGATGTTCTTTGTCCCAGGTAGCGACACAAGGTAACCTTTTATTGTCCTTGCTGCAAGATCTATCCATAGAGGAACATGTACCTAAATGGCCCTGGGAATGGCAGACATGTGTACAGTAGTTTGGGTCTTCAGCTCAATCGGAAAGAGGGATAAACCATCACCCATGTCTTTACCCCACTCCACGAAAGACAATGAAGGTGCATGTACCAGGTTTCTCATTAATAAAGGACACTATCATCATCACCTTATGGTGCATTGATATACCTTCACTACTCTTTTCAGGTTTGCCTCACTTCATAACAGACAGGGTGGTAAACAACTTGGTGCTACAAACACAGAGAGGCTAGTGTTATCTCAGAACACCACCATCTACCTGCTTTCTTTTTTTTTTTCAATGTTTATTTATTTTTGAGAGAGGGTTGGTGAGAGCAGGGGAGGCAGAGAGAGAGGGGGAGACAGAGGTTCCAAAGCAGGCTCCACGCTGTTAGTTCAGAGCCTGATGCAGGGCTCCAATCCACGACTGTGAGATCAGGACCTGAACCAAATTGGACGCTTAACCAAGTGAGCCTCCCACCACCTGCATTCTATTACACAGTAATGGCTTGCCTTTTCTGGTGCCTATTAAACACCTTCAATTTTGCCTTTAGATTCTGCATGGGATCCCTATTTGCCCATTGGGCCCTGACTGCAGCTTCTATACAGAATAAGACTAACTATTGAGTATGTAGTAAAGTCCCCTAACTGGCAGCTACAAGGTTCCCCTGGAGACATGTTTTTTATAGTTTCTTAGCCATTTGTGTTCTATTATTTGGATGCCGTGGCTTGTACTATTGCTGTGGGATTTGGTTGGAGTGCCCCTTGGCATACTTGGCCCTGGGGACATTGTGGGGGCAGGTAAATAATATATGGGCCATCTAGGGCATGCTGGGGTGGAGTGTATGGTCATGCTGGAGAGCCAGCTTGCGCATGCACACCTTGAATGTTCCTATTAATAGTTATCTTGAAGAGATAGAGATCCTGTCCTCTCTCTACATTTCCATCAAGCAGAATAATGTAGAAGACTGCATTGTTCAGTGTTCAAGGTCACTGGCTCTGGGGGTGGCCGACGCAGAGTTTCTTCTCTGTAACAAAGAGTGTTCAGATGGCAGGCCTTGGTCTCCTTGGAGCCCTGGACGGCAAGGAGGGAGAGGCTGCAGATCGTTGCCAGGCTCAGTTGCTACGCTATAAAAGCTTGCTGCATGTAGATCCCAGCAGCAGCTGGACAAAGCATCTGCTCCCTGCACGGAAGTTTCCCAAGCTAATGTGCCTTGATCACTGTCTCTTGGTCACTTCTTTGGCCTCGCCGGACCATCCCTCACCCTCGGCTTAGAGTCTGTTGGGGTGCAGCTGTACATCAGCAGTTACTCACCCTTGTACTGCAAATAAACTTCTCCTCCTCTACTTCCTTCAGAAGTTAAGAATGTTGTGTTTTGTCTTCATGCTATTCCTTTGCATAATACATGCTTACAGCCACTGATCATACAAGGAAGATCCCCACTCCTTACCATGCAAACAAGACTTGCAGTACTTGCTCCTGACAATCTCTTGGACTCCTTTCTCTCACTCACACACGTTGTTCACCCATTCCAGCTATTCTGGAATTCTCTTTTGTCCTTCAAGTACACCAAGCTGCCTCCTCCAGCTTCCTTTCCATTAGCTCTTGCTTCTGCCTGGTAAACTCCCTATGTGTGATCACATCACAAGTCCCCCCCTGGGCATTCACATCTTGGCTTCAAAGGTCTTATCTCAGAGACAGTTTCTCTGACCACCAATTAGAAGTGAACACTCAGACACTACCTATTATATCAGTTTGATTTTACTCTACTTCATTCACCTCTAATCATTTCTTAGAAATTCATAATTCATGTGTTGATTTTCTGCTATTCTCAATCACAACATAAACTCTAGGGGGTGGGGAGGTAGAAACATATCAGGTTTAGTTCACCTCTCCCTAAGGCAATCACACTGGTGCTTAGACTACATTCCTGAAAGCTGTTAAGTGAATGAATGAATCAATCGATGAACGCATATGAAAAATTTTGCTCATGTATACATGAATATATGCAAGGCACTATACTTGCCACTGAGAATAGGTTTACAGTTTAGGGAACACACATTGTTTCAAAGATGCCATTATTACTGAAACTAGAATAATTTTTTTTTAATTAAGTAGAGAAGATTCCATTTCACATTTCTCTACATTATTTCTGCATAATTTTAATTTGGCCCCCTCAAGGGTTACCTCCTGTGTGGAGAGATATCACTTTCTCCATCTCTAGCCAAGCTAGCCATATGATCCAAAGAAGAAAAACAAATATTTGATAATTTAAGCAGGTTTCAAACCAAGTTGTAATCTCTGCATTCCCTAGGCTAGAAACTTAACTATTTGAGTGTCCATTTCTTCATTTCAGTGGTAGTGTATACGATAGTCACTACCCACATGCATGTGGCTATTGAACATGTATAATATGGCTCATGAGAAAGAAACTAAACATATAATTTCATTTAATGTTAATTTAAACTTAAAACTTGGAGGAGTACAAGAGATTTCTTACAAGAAATTTGAAACTTTGTCAATTGGATTTACTTCCTATTTAAAGAATACCATTATCTTCATATTATGTAAGTGCAAACATAGCTCTGTTTATGGTAAAAGGCCTAAAATTAAGTTCTGGTAGTATGTGCCTTGGCACCTGAGGAAAGTCAAGAGGGCCTTGAATGTCTTAATGGTATGTTCCCCTCCCCATTGTGGGCCCACAAATAAGGTCCCCTAGTCAAACAAGTGTCCGAATCACAGGAACCAGGCACCATGCCTGATTATCCCTGGGGAGCAAATGTCAGTTCCCAAGAGCCCACAGGATGTTTCACAAAAGTCAATCACATCCTCCGGCAAGAACAGGCGAGCATCTAACCCCCGTGTTATCACCAAGCCTGCCTCCCACAACCCCTGCCTGTTCACTTTTCCCAAGTACAGTCCCCACGTGGCCCCGCATGGCACACTGTCCTTCCCCCTGCAAGGCCATGAGTACATGTACCTGATAAAGTGTGGTTGATCTTGTGTGCCCAGTGTAGGGTGTTGTGTGTTCAGAGACTGCTGTGACCCCGGGCCGGAATCCCTCCCCGACTGGGGTGAAAAGAAGGCAATCAAAACATAATTACATTTTGATCTATTCACACTTGGCTAAATATTCTTTCTTTATGAGCAATAGTTTATATATGTTCAGAGTATACATTCAAAATTTACAAATGACATTACACCACTGATAACCAATGCTTCTTTTTAATTTCATAACTGATGTTTATATACATATAGTTTGAATAATAAAAAATGCCAATGTGCATGTATTTTCACTCCACAAAAATAGCAATTATGAATGGTTCGAATTAAAGATGGAAAATATCTTTGAATGCTAAATATGTCTGTAAAGTGTACTGGTTCACAGCAACTTCTGTCTAGTGTGGTTATAAGTCTGGCAGAAAGTAAAATTTCTTTCCACATTTTGTCAAGCCAGGACTTCACATGACTTGTTTCTGCCAGTGAGATGGGCCCAGAGATGCTTGGATTTAGGGGGGAACAAAGTGAAGCAGGAAGGGAAGGGATGATGATGTCACCCAGGTTACTCATCAGGAGGGCGTGGCCCTAAGCTCCTTTCCAGGTGCAGCTTCCTGATACCTGGGATGTGAGAAGGTCATGCACTCTTGCAGCTAGCTGTGCTGTGGGGATTTCTGATGCACCGATTTTAATGGACATGGAATTATCTCAGAGACATCAGTCTCTCTTCCCGCACTGTCCTTCCTGTCCTATGGGAGAAAATTCTTCAGCTGGCCATTCTTTTGGTGGTGTTCTGATCTCTTTCCCAGAGAAGTCCAGATAGTACTGGCTCCTCCCACTCTAGCTAACATATTGCCAAACGTGTATTTCTTTATAAAAATTAACTTTCTGCAGTGCCTGAGCGACTATGATGGTTAAGCGTCCTACTCTTAATTTTGTCTCAGGCCATGATCTTGGGATAGAGCCTCTGCATTGGGCTCTGTGCTGAGCCTGGAGCCTGCTTGGGATTCTCTCTCTCCCTCCTTCTCTCTATCTGTCTCTCTAAAGGTTTTAAATAAACCTTATTTTTTTTAAATTAGCTTTCTGCTTAACACAGAGATTTCTGTTATCTCTTAATGAACCCCAGATTTATCCTAGTCTATTGGAGTCAATCAGCATGATAATATATACCCTGATAACACAATGCTAAATATAATGTGACTGATGTTGGAGCACCTGGGTGGCTCATACATTTGAGTGTCTGACTTTGGCTCAGGTCATAATCTTGCAGTCTGTGAGTCTGAGCCCCACACTGGGCTCTGTGCTGATAGCCTGGAGCCTGTTTCAGATTCTGTGTCTCCCTCTCTCTCTGCCCTCCCCCACCCCCGCCCCCACTGCTCATTCTCTCTCTCTGTCTCTTTCTCTCAAAATTAAATAAATGTTAAAAAATTTATAATGTGTTTGATGTTTACTCCTATCTTCCATCATCTCATTGCCTTCCAGTGCTACAATGACTAATTTTATATAATTGAATTTTGAACCCCTCTTCAAGTACCATGGTGTATTTAATATACTTCTGAAACTAACTTACTTGTTCTAGGTCCTTAAGTCACCAATTATCGTACCTCGAAACCCAAATTATAAGCCAAACATCAAAGGCAATATAATTGTTGCTTCTGATTTAGGCTCACCTCATCTAAATCATATTCTTTTGTTTAACCTTAATTTTTCCCCGAACAAGTATCCCTTGAGGTGATCTGAAAGATGGGTAAAATTTTGCAAGGTCATGGATGAAAGGGGATAAAGCTGTTGCTTTAAAGTTGGCAATGTATATAGATAACGCTGAGGTGGGGGAAAGGCCGAGTAACCGACAAAAGGCCAGTGTAACAGGAAAACACTAGACTGACAACAGGCCATTGGGAGGCATGGAGCCAGGGCTTGACATGAGGCCAGGGGACCATGAAACCTGCAGTTTAATATCAGATACCGACAAACACACAGCCTGTAATCCAATGTGAGGAGATGGCCAGACAAATGAAAGTGCCACAGATTCTGGAGATGAGAGAGACACAAAGAACAGAGAGACATCCGAGTGGTGAGCAGTGAGACGGCCCAGGGAGGGAAGGTGTGTGCAGATGATGGACAGCAGGGGAAGGGAGTTGTGGGCAGGCTGTGGGCACGTGAAAGCCCTGTGAGTAGGGCTGGTGCTGAGAAACTGGAAGTTCTGCAGTGAGTACGCGTTAGCACAAAGCACAGGGGGAAGAGTGGCTCTAAATAAAGCTGCAAAACAAAAATAGGATCATGAAGAGCTTTGTAAGATATATAAGGTCAGGATAAATTTATCACTCGAGCTCCTACAGCTGCTCTGAAACACAAGGAGTACTCTGTACTAAGGCTGAAGAATTCGATTTAAGATATAATTACACCCCAGAGACATTTATGCCAAGTTTCAATATTCTTTAGCTTTAAGAAGACCCATCTAGTTATGGAGTGAAATGCAATGATAATTAAACTCCCAGAAGGCTACAGCATAGCATCCTGCACTATGGAATACCAGTTGCAAAAAGGAAACTCCCCTATGCGCAAAGATGCAGCATCCTATATTTCACCCCTTCTTCCAGACCCATGAGACCCACAGGACATATGCTTTCTATCTGGTTTCAAACATGTGCTTCGATGACAGGCATCCCCGAGGGGCAAGGGGAAGAATGGATTTCAAATAACAGAGAAAGATGGAATAAATATCATGCTTCAAGAAATGAATTTCTCCATCTGTCTCATCATATGCAGTGAAAATGTTAAAGGAGACTACCACTCTTCATAGAAACATTCCTTAAAAATGTTCACTGAAAATCTTTGAACATTGACTGTGTTAATGGGCTATCCATGTGTAGGGAAAGAATTATCAAGCTAGAAAAAGAGGAGGTATTTTTGTAAATATGAATTCAATTAGCAGGGTTATAAGATTATTTGTGTTATGTACAAATAATTTATCATATCCAAGGACCTTGTGTCTGGCCATAGTTTAAGTAGTGGCTCCCATTTGGCAGTGATATCTGGCCATGGAGAATATGTGAAAAGGGTCACTGAATGGGTAGAGCTAAACACGCCAAGGAAAAGAGTCTTTACTCAGTGCTGTGGGGCACTCAAAAAAGGCAACTAGGTGGCCACAATCAAAATCTACAAACTCAGAAGAATTATGAGGTGGAAGCAGAATGGTTAACAAAGGAAGGACCTGGATGAACTGAAAAGAATAGATGACGTATTTGTTAACCCAAAATATCAACAATATATAACAAGTCTACTCCCAGAAGCAATTGGACTCAACAGAACTCAGGAGATGCTGATCACACCACAATATAAGATCATCACTGTTCCAAGAAGCCTTGCTGTCCCCAGCTCTAAGAGAACATGTGAGCCCCTTTTATTTTAAAAGGAAGCCCCGAAAGGGATGTGAAAGACTGAGTGATGCCCTCAAAGATACGGGTATGCATTTTCACACATGACTTAAATTTTTGGACCTCACAAAGTTTTAAACTAGAGAAGAGGCTGCTCGGGACCAATGTGATATCAGTTCTGAAAACAGACATAATACTGTCATTACGTACATAAGGCTTATCATGTATATAATCTGTGACATTGCAATCCATGCAACCATGAAAAGAATGTTTAGGATAAATGCCTTCTTATCATTTGAAGGCACTGACTAAAACTAATCTTAAATAATAATAATATTATTAGAATATTATAATATATAAAATTAATAAATGCCCATTGTGAAAATATAGGTCGATGAAGTTAAAAGACATACCTGTGATAATGTAGGTAGTTAGAGGCAGGTATAAGGGTTTTTCAAACAATTACTATACAGCCTATTAAAGGAACTACCTTATGAGAAGCCTCAAAGTAAACTGATTATCTGATCTTCGGATACCAAAATGATACAGTTCTTAGAAAACGGGAGCAAGATAAGAACATAAGAAAGGTTATCATTTGTATCTATTGTAAATCTGATGGAATTGTCTGGTTAGTTCAGAATGAGGATGCAGCATGACTTCTTCCAACCCTATAAAATCTCAATATTTAGCTATGGTGCTTAGGGTGGGAAGACATCTGAAATGTTTTACTAATGTTGTCACTCTCTGGGTCTCATAGAGACCTTAAGGTACCAGAGTCATTAAGATGGGATCCAACCATTTCTGGCAATTCTAGAAGCCTGGGAGGAATGAACTGTGTTTCCCATTCTCTGGTCAGAAAATCTCCATCACCATTTCTTGACCACATCCCTTGTACCTTTACATGCAACCTGTTTGGCATCATGGACTCTTACCACCACTGTGAGTTTCTCTGTGACTTTTTATCTTATTCCAAAACCACTCTCAGGATTCCTACAACGTCTCCTGATCTTACTGCCTGAGTACAGATTGTGTGGTGTGGCCTTTGCTCCTCACTTTCTTGCAAGTGCACCCTTAACAGGCACTACTCCCATAGATCCTATTACACTCAACTATGCAACTAAAATATTAGGGGACATGCAGATCATTTAGGTGTAATAGAAGTTTGTCTCTAAGTCATCTGGGATTTCTATGCTATTTTAAAGTAAATAAATACTGTGGTTCATGGTTCAAAAGTCATAAGAGACATTTGTCATACACATTTTAAATGACCATGGAAAGATTATGACAAAGTGACACAGGTCAAAATACATTTAACATTATGTTTCATCACTTTTCCAAGAATATGTTAACTCAGAGTCAAAAAACGAATTTTTATGTCATCAAAATAGAATGCAGTGCATCATTTACCATACGATTACCCGAGTAGTGTTTACCACAGTGGTTTGGGGGTTGCCTGGATAGCTTGGGTTCCTATAGTGACAGGCTTAATGTAGCACCAAACTGTAGAACTGACAAGCATAGACATTTGCTGGACTGTCTAGATTTGAATCTAGTATGGATTCAAGTTACTAGTTGTAAATACTATTTATAATGCTTGAAATGTTGTCTGGCCTGTAATAAACCAATTATAATTTAATAATAATATACCTGTAATAAATTGTTTTTTAAATAAATATTACATTATGCTTTCTTTGTGGAATCCTCTCTCCTTCTTCTGTATGCTTTTGATTCCAGAAAGCCATGGGTTCCCTTCATTTCAAGCCAGCTACCTTCCACTGAAAATGTTTAAAAGAGTCATACTCAGTTTTTGTGGGTTTTTTTCTTTTTTCATAATTTACAATGTATTTCTAGTGGTTGTTTTTCTAAACTTTGTTTCTCTTGTATTTCCAAATTTAGTTCTTCTGTTGTTCTGATTACTTCAATAACCATTTAGTGAAATGTCTGAAGATGAACATCTTTTTCTGAGATACATACAGATGTATGCAGGTGTGCATTTATGGCTTGCTCCCACATCTCCTTCAAGTCTTTTCAAATGTGATTTTATTGGGAAGGCCTTCTTTAAGTGTGTGCTTGAAGTTGGCAAATTACCATTTCTCCTTTCCTCTACAGCACATAAACTTCCTATCCCTCTTTCTGGTTTATTTTCTGCCAGCATTTGTGAGTTTTTTGTAATCAAATTTATCAATAATTTCAATATAAATTAATATTTATATAATTTAATTGCTTGGGTCTTTTCTCTTCACTAGAATGTAAAGCACCAATGTGGATACTAATTTCTAATGGTATTTTTCACAACTTTATCCACTACCTACAGAAGAATTCTTGACACAAATTAAGATTTGGACTATTTTCAAAACTACTTTTGAGTAAAATAATCCATGAATCTATAAAATCTATCCTCCCCCGACTAACATCATTGGATGTTGTAGGTAACTAGGGAGAAAGTTATCAGGGAAAAAATAAAGCAGAAAAGTGAATTTGTTTTTGTGTTATGTCACCCATTTTATAGAAGCTTTTGAAAAATAAAACAGCATTTTAAAATGCTACTGAGAGGGGCGCCTGGATGGTTCAGTGGGTTAAGCGTCCGACTTCAGCTCAGGTCATGTTCTCACAGTTCGTGGGTTTGAGCCCCACATCGGACTCTGTGCTGACAGCTAGCTCAGAGCCTGCAACCTGCTTCAGATTCTGTATCTCCCTCAATCTCTGACCCTCCCCTGTTCATGCTACCTCTCTCTCTCTCTCTCTCTCAGATGTAAAATAAAAACTTAAAATGCTACTGAGATCCACTTAACATATAATATCATTTTTCTCACATCTATTTCCCCATTTAATAATTATTTAAGACAAGAATGCAGATATATGGACTTAGGGGAAAATATTTGCTCTTTGAGAGCCTATTGTTTTTTCAGCAGATTCTGCCACCACGATTTTGTGGTTAAATAGCAGGTAGTGTTATGAAGTCAGAAGTGAGTTAGTCTATTTTTAGTCCAATAACATACAGGAAGTATCCACCGTATATCTGAGTATCAGCCTTAGTTTATGTAGCAAAGAAGCATGGCTGAGTCCCTAAGTCTGTACCTTCCTTCTCTCGAACTGTTGATGAAATATGCCACACAGTCTTGTTACAAACACAGATCAACGAGCAACAATGCAATGGTGCACAATACAACAAAGCTGTTTCACTAAAAAATCATTATAGAAGCTTGTATCAAAGTATATGGTACTAAATTACCATTCCATAGGAAGGGAAAGTGGTAGCTAAAAAGATACTTAAGCTATATTAGAGTAGTATAGTACTGCCTGCCAAATAGAAAGAAAGGTTAGTTGTCCCAAGCATGGAGTGTAGAATAGGGAACACTCATTGCAGAATCAGCAGTAATACTAAAACATGTTGTTAAATGATATTTAGTATCAACTACAATACAAATTATAATGATATTTAAAAAAAGCTACTATGTTACTCTGGTTATTTCAAAGATGGGCAGTTGAGACTTTCTGAAATATAGGATGAAATTATATTCAAATATAAACACAAAATAGATTTCAATGCAAAATATAAGCATATATTTTTAATTATCAGCCACTCTGGATGAGTCACACTATATAGCTCCCCTTAACTGAAATAGGTAATTAAGTATTGGCTACATTGCCAAGGGATATTTGATATTAAACTAGGGAATCAGAAACTGGAATCTATTTTTGTCTCCTTAATAGGCTCATAATTATCTTTGAATAAGTGATTTTGTTATTCTCTGCTCTTTCCTTGTGTTTTTTTTTTTTTTTATAAAATTGCCACGTTCATCTGTATCATAAACTGACTTAAAACAAAACTGAGAATATTAATAATTTGGTATTTTTCAAAAGGTTTAAGATTTGATTAAAGTGCTTATCTTTAACAAAAAAAATGAAACCTCTCGCTATGTATGATTCACTCATTTGCATTCAAAGACCTTTGATTAGAATAATTTTTCAAATATAAACAATTAGTAACAGGCCATTTGTTTACTAAATGTTATAGGAGAGACCCAGCTGCCTGTATCTCCTTCATCTGACTATCGTGAAGTTAGAATTTTCTCATGCCATTTCACTATTTAAAAATGTTTACTAAATAATTTCTTGTCAGATTAGATATTTTAAGGTTATTTTTCCATATACCAGACAAGAAGAAACATGTTTCAATCTAAAAAAAAGACTGGCATTTCTATCTAATTTGACTCCTTTTCTCATATACCCCTGAAATACATCTTATCACTTATTTTGATATGGAAGGGGGCTTTTTACAGTCAACTTTAAAATTACGTCCTACTGACTTGCAAATGTCAGGTCAATGCTAAATGAGAGAATCTGTAAAAACTCTGATGTCTTTTATCCCTGCACAGAGAGATTCCATGCTCTGTATGTTCTAATCCTTGGCTTTCCAATATTGCCTTTACGAGGTTAAGAAGATGAATGCTCATTGCTTTTAATCCTTACCATGATTTATGAGCCCCTTGGTATCCTTTCCCCAGAGCAGCTACAACTGTGTGCCTGTTCTGCCTGCTGCTTAAATTGCGCAGACATCTGCAAAGTAAATTATGGATTGCTGTCCCATAGACCATAACCAAGCATTCCCTTCATCTCTCCTGCAGGATTTTTCTTGTTTTAATTAGAACAAAGACCACGTACGTTTTACTCGCTTACATTCTGATGAAATGTTAAGCTAACCTGAATGATAGCACAGTGACCCGGATTATGACCTGTCACATAAGATCAAAGCAGCCTGACATATAAACAGGATTACTTTAAAGTTAGGGGGGGGGGGGAACTTCCATTTATTTATATGTTTCTTCTTTAATTTAAGGAACACTATCTTTATGTTCACAGAAGGAAGGTGACCTTTAACACTAACTGAAGATGTGTGCCATGTAATAAAGACACATGTAAAAGTGACCTTTCAGTCTCTGTGCAAGATTTTAAGAGCATCTTGTGGCCTCTGGTTCTTTGAGCCACATATTGACAAAGAAATAAAAAATTACATAAAGGAAAATTCATGGAAGATTGAAATATCTCTTTAAGATTTTGTTTTTATTCTATTATTATCACTTGTAGTAAACCTGATTTAATAATCCTGGAATCTTGAAACAATCATGAGTAATTGCAATAGTTCCTTTTTCTGAATAAGAAGCCCAGCAGAATCTAAGAAGAAATGGCCAACTCCTTCTGTATTTTTCCTTTCTTTTCTCTGCTTATTATTTTGTGCAGATGATGACTCATAATTCCCAATGACAAATCCATTGTGAAATCCTAACAGGCATGTCTCAAATGACTATCTTTTGAGTTACCCAAAATTAGAAATAACCGGCATTTTTTTGTCAAATGTGCTAATTGCAGTGCAAACAAAAACCCATCAGGGAAAACCTCACTAACAAAATTTACAAAATGATTTCTAGTAATGGCTTACAAAGTACATTTCTTTTTTTAAACAGATGGCTGTGCAATTCATTTTTTGAACCCTATTGTCAACTCAGCAGGATGCTGTGAGCGTAAAAACCAGAAATGCTCACATCCACTCCTGGCTGAGCAGATCTGCTGCTCCCTCTGTGTTCCCATCAGTTTCCTTTCACTTCATCACTGCTGAGAGGCAATGTTCCCTGAGTGTCAGGACCTGATATCCATACCAATACCCTAAAGACTTATTTTTTAGATCTTGTATTTGTTTACCTCTGTGTCAGCCTCTAGTTCATCTCCAAAACTTTCATTTTGTGACTGCACTTTGCATTCTTGACCTCATGAAATGAAGCATTAAAGTAATCCTAAAGATCTGATTTACTTAAAACGCCAAACTAAATATATCTGTAAGTAAACAAATACCTTTTGAATACCGATTACACACAAGTAATTGCCTAAGAAATTATAGGATCTAGACACAAGTAACATGAAATTAGTACTTCCAAGGATCGGATATATATATTTTTTCAGTAATTATTTCTTAAACATGCATACACACACACACACACACACACACACACACACACACGAGTGGGTGCCCTGCTAATCAGATTATTTCTCTAGATTCGAAAATAAATGGCAAAACCAAACATGGATCCATATCTTATAAAACATAAATCCCACATCCCAGATATGTTTTGAAATTTCATTCAAGGTTCTTGATCATCTGGGCCTATTCTTCTAGATTTATCTGCCAACTCTCCTCACAGGTGATACACACTGCATTTCCTAACAGTCGAAATGACTTAAACTCACCATGCATGAGCCATTACATATCTTTATGCCTGTTATACATCTATCCCCTTTTCTTTACATATTTGCATACACTTATCTTTAAAGTCCAGTGCAAATGCATCATTTCTGAATTTTCCCTCCCCTTTTGGCCATAGCACAAAAGAAATCCTACTCCAACTTCTCTGTAACCATAGCATTTTTAATAATGCAACAAAAAACTATTCTATAAGTAATCAAAGAGTGCTGTCTAACCATAGAAAAAAAGGAATATTTTCATATTTTCATTTCCAAAAGATGTATAATAAGTTAATCTAATTACTTGTTAGGCAATAATAAATGTAAGTGACAAATAAGTGGGACAAACACCAAATTTTGTGAAATTTTATAGGATTAATTGATTGTTCTTTCTTTGACTTTCAAAAAAGAATTTATGAAAGGAGATGGTAGGAGTTTAAATAGGCCCCAGAGCATTACTCTGTTGAAAATTGAATTAATAAAAGACAAATATTTTAATACTAAGTTTGTTTGGCTTAAAACACATTATGTTCAATGTTCTTAGATATCACTCTCTAGTTTCTTGTATCATTCCACTGAGATTACTTTCAGGTCTCCTTTCTTGTGTGAAGTTTATGAAAACTCTTACATTAAAAGGAAAGCAATTTCAAGCCATTCTCCACAAATGTCTTCTGCCCTCATTTGAATTCTTGCTTCATTGAAAACAAGTGAGCATTCTAATTACTTTAAATTTATGCTTTCTCGGGGCACCTGGGTGGCTCAGTTGGTTAAGTGTCCGACTTCAACTCAGGCCATGATCTCGTGGTTTGTGGGTTCGAGCTCTGTGTCAGGCTCTGTGCTGACCGCTCAGTGCCTGGAGCCTGCTTTGGATTCTGTATCTCCCTCTCCCTCTACTTCTCACTTGCTCATGCTCTGTCTCTCTTTGTCTCAAAAATAAATAAATGTTAAAAAAGTTAAATTTAACCTTTCCCAAGTTACTATGTGTAAACTATTCTTATATAAAATGATGATCATTTTCGTATATCTTCCTTTTAACTGTGATTATAGCACAGAGAGAACCAAAGACTATTTGAAAGGGTGTGCTTCCCTTTTATTTGGCAATTTGGCTATTTTAATGCTTCATTAAGCTTTAAAGAAAGATGTAAAAATCCTGCATTAATAATTAGTATGGTGTGGTATTAATTTTTGATTACTCATACTTGTATCATAGATAATATTTAGGTTGCTGAAACCATAGTTTCTTTAGAAAGGACAAGTCGCTGGTTATAAGAAGTAATTCTGAAGTATGAAGATCTCTTATCCTATCAGTATAGGATCTGGAATGAAACCTCCACTCCAAAACTATGAGATCAGAAATATTAAAAGTATCCAAATTTCCTATAAAAATGCAACTAATTTACAAGATAAAGTAAGATTTTTCCATATGGAAATTCTGAATATTGATGGAAACAACTTGAAAGATAAAATAGATGACAAAATGAATTAGTATTTGAGGTATCCAATGGTTAATTTCATTTCAAACTTTTAATCCTGAAAAATGTTATCCAAAATTTTTATAGAATTTACTCAAATTTGATACTTGAAATTAACTGACAGTGTTATAAAACTAGATTAAAGTGTAACATTTTTCGAATAAATACATCTTCAAAGAAAAGTTAAAAACTAAAAGAAACAGTGTAGTTTTTTTAATTTATTAACTGAGTATGCAGAGAGAGTTTGAATAAATATCACAGTAAGATCCATAAAGCCACATTAGCTTAATTACATTTGCCTTATCTTTTTAACCTTTTCTGTCTGAGCTATTATATCAATGGTTAATCTTAATTGATCACTGATTGAGAACTGAGAATTTGAAGCTTGTTTTGACTACTGACTAAGAATAGATGTAACGATTTACAGAGCAGGGAGTATCAAGGCAGCACTTTAATTACTGTATCCAGAAGGTTAACTATAAGTGTCTAAATCACAGAGTTTGGATTCCAGCCATCAGCAAAGGAAAAGCAGCCTATAACTACTGCCTAAGAAAAAACTGAATTAGATATTAATATTAATAAGGACAAGAAAATTTGAGACTGTTTCTCTGTTTCCTGTGTGAAAGCTTCCTAAGTCTGCCGTTGAAAGGAGACCTAGCCAACTGAACAAAGGTAATATCTACTAACTATAAGGGGGTAATCAAGGTGTCATAAAAATATAAAAGGAGAGAATCAATTTCTGTTCTTAAGAAAGGACATAGTTACTAGGTCTTCTTAAATTGAAGAAAGCGAGAGAAATTTACATTTCAATGTAAATTGAAACAGCGAGAGAAAAATAGGGTGAAGAAGCTTAAGTATATAGATTTCTTGCTAAAAACAATGATTAGTACTTAGTTTTATGTTTGTGTCATCTATATGTCAATCGCCTAAAAGTATATAAACATTTGAATACTTTGATTTCTAAGAAAACAGATATTTTTAAAAGAAAAGAACTTTTCAAAAGAATTCAAATTTTGAATTATTAAAAGGTTAAAATATAGGTCTTTATGACAGTTATATGTCACCTACCTTGGAAAAGGCTAGCATCCTTTAAGACTCCAACACGCTATCGAGTTCCAAATGGACTGTATTCCCAAACAGAGCCAAACAGAACTGGAAAAACAAGCATACACAATGTTGTAATGTTCTTTTTTTTTTTTTTTTTTAACTTAAATTCAAGTTAGTTAACATATAGTGTGGTCTTGGCTTCAGGAGTAGAACCCAGTGATTCATCTCTTACATATGACACCAAGTGCTCATCTCAAAAACATGCCTTCCTTAATGCCCATCATTCATTTAACCCATCCTACCACTCCCCTCCCCTCCAGCAGTCCTCAGTTTCTTCTCTGTCTTTAAGAGTTTCTTACGGTTTGCCTCCCTCTCTGTTTTTATCTTATTTTTCCTTCCCTTCCCCTATGTTCATCTGTTGTGTTTCTCAAATTCCACATATTTGTGACATCATATGATATCTGTATTTCTCTGACTGACTTATCTGGCTTAGCATAATACACACTAGAGGTGCTATGCTAAGCAAAAATTATATATATTTTAGAATATTTCACATTTACTTAAAAGCTGCAAAGATTTTTCAGAGTTCTTATAAACTCTAAATCCAATTTGTTCTGTCATTAGCATTTTATATTACAATGGGTTCAACTCTCACGACTTTTGATGCATTGCGATATACGGGCTTAAAGGAACCAATATTGATATATTATTCTGATTTCGTGAGTTTTTCTCCCAACGTCTTTTTTCTGTTCCAGATATCGTATTGAATTTAGCCTTTATGTCTCCTCAGCCTGCTCTGAAAGGTGACAGTTTCTCAGATTTTCCTTGTTATTGATGACCTTGAGAGTTTTGTAGAGTAGTGATGAGACATTACAGAATGTCTCTCAATTGGAATTTGCCTGATTTTGTTTCTCATGACTAGATCAGTGGGTTGGATGGTCTAATTTTTCTCACTAGACTAGTTTTTGGAGGAAAACCATACAGGTAGGGCCATTCTCATAACTTCCTACTGAGTTTGTAGGATACCAGCCTGACTTCTATTCCTCTGTTCCACACTGTGTCTTTGGAAGCAAGTCACCATACCATACACAGTCCACACTCAGGGGTAGGGAATTATGTTCCACCTCCGTAAGGGGAAATATCTACAGGATTTATTTGCAATTCTTCTGCAAAAAAGATTATTTTTTCCTGTTCTCCCAGTTTGCATGCTTGTTTGCGTATTCAATTATTCACTAATCATTCAGTAATTTGTGTACCTCAGTATGAACTCATGGACATTCATTTCATATTTTGTGTTATAATCTGATAACTACATCATTTACTTTGTTGCTCAAATTGTTCCAGCTTTGGCCTCTTTGAGCTCTTGCCCTTGGTTTTGTGACCTTTTGACATGCCAGATAAAACTTTTCATTAAGCAGTTCCTTATATTTTGGCACTGTAAGAAAATTCATGCCAATCTCATATATTCTTTGCCTTAGGTCTAGACTCAGCAATATCTCCAGGGATTCTGGATCCTTGTATTGGTTTAAAAACCAGTATCTGGGCACTAATTGTGCTTCCTGCTACTGGGGTTGCCACTGTTTCTAAGCCTTCTCAGTGGGCTGAACTGGGAAATATATGTATTTACAGTGGCATATGTACACACATATTCTTAATAGTTTCTCTTAAGGAAAACGTTCTTTAATACTGATATCTCTGACCCTAATCACATAACACACTCAAATAAATAGTGTCTTAGGTTTGATAGAGTATATTATTAAAAATGCATGGCACATTTCTGATGGTAATGTTCCTATCTGGGTAATAGATCAGAAGTGATTTGAAAAATAGATGCCCACACAAGTTAGAGAACACATATCTGGTTTCTGATTCTAAAGAATCTTTAATACAGTCCATAGATGTTTACTGTCACTTATTCTTAGTTAAGTTTCACCATACTTAGAGAAAGAAAATAGCCTTTCACACCGTGTGCATACCAGAGTTGCCTGAGTTCACACACTAACACAATAAAAAGAGAATGTGGAAATATATTATTTAATAAAAACTAACATATTTTCCTCTGGTGTTGCATCCTATTACTATGCCCATGTTTCATATGATTAAATTTTTTAAGGCATCTGAATTTTATCTACTTTACCTATAAGAGAATCTTTATTTTTAATTAATTTATAACATAGTTAAAATTAATACCTCCATATTAACCATTATAACTAAAATGTGATCATAACACTTATAAGTGTTCATTATCACTTGTATCACAAAAATTGACTGGAAAATACAATAACAGGCTAGACTGATATTCCATATGGGTTAACTGTTATTTTCTGGAAGTAAAATCATCATCTCTTTTCATGCTTCAGTTTCTATGGAGTTATGAACTATATATTTGTGTTCCCCAAATTCATATGTTACAACCTTAATCCCCAATATGATAGGATTTGGAGGTGAGGCTTTGGAAAGGAAAATGATTAGTGCCTTTATAAGAAGACACACAAGAGACCTTGTTTCTCTTTGCTCTCTGCCATGTGAGGACTCAAGGAGAAAAAAGCTATCTGCAAACCAGAAAGAGGGCCCTGAACATCCAAGAGCTGGGCCTTCCCCATTTTGATCTTATTCCCAATATCCAGAACTATGAGAAATAAATGTTTGCTATTTAAGCTATCCCATCTCTGGTGATTTGTTATGGTCGCCTGAGTAAACTGAGACATCTGATAACTAGCAATGTGTTACCTGTCTAAAAAAAATCCTTAAGATAAAGAAATTGAAAAGAAATTCTAAGCCATCCCAAACTTTTAAATTATTAGAGGGATACCTGGTGACTCAGTTGGTTAAGCATCCGACTCTTGATTTTGACTCAGGCCATGATCTCTTGGTTGTGGGTTTGAGTCCAGCATCAGGCTGTGTGCTGACAGTGCTGAGCCTACGTGGATTCTCTGTCTCTCTCTCTTTCTGCCCCTCTCCCACCCATGCATGTGCTCTCTCTCACTCACTTTCTCTCCACCCTCTCTTTCTCTACTTCTCAAAATACATAAACAAATTTAAAAAATAAAAAATAAAATAAATTATAATAGAAATGTTGGTTAAAAAGTATCAAAATCTGTAACAATTCCCTGTGGCTATGACAATAAGTGACCACAAATGTAGCAGTTTAAAGTAACATACATTTATTCTGTCACAGTTCTAGAAGTCAGAAGTCTGAACTCAAAGGGCTAGCAGGGCTCTCTTCCATCAGAGGGTCTCGAGAGGAATCCATTCCTGGTCTCTTCTAATGTCTAGTGACCGTCAGCTTGCTTTGTGCCTGTGGCCGTATCATCCCAATCTTCAAGGCTAGCATCACCAAATGTTTCTTTCCTCTTTCACATTCCTTTCCCCTCAGCATGTGCCAAAGCTTCCTACACTTATAATCGTATATAGATGGTCTCTGACTTATGACAGTTCAATGTATGATATTTTTACTCTATAATGGTGCAAAAGCGATGCACATTCAGTGGAAAACCATATTTTGAATTCTGAATTTTGATCTTTTCTTGACTCATGAGATGCCTTGGATCCTGTCTCATGAGGCTGGGCAACAGCAGCCAGTGCATCTTCCAGTGAGCCATGCATCATGAGGGTACACAGGTGATAACCAGACAGTCATTCTGCACACACACAGCCATTCTGTCTTTATCTTTCAGCACAGTATTCAATAAGTTGCATGAGATATTCAAAACTTCTTTACAAAAATAGGCTTGGGGCAGAGGAGTTTGCCCAACTGCAGGCTAATGGAAGTGTTCTGAGTAGGTTAGGCCAAGCTCTGATGTGCTGTAGGCTAGGGGTATTAAATGCAATTTCGACTTGTGGCATTTTCAACTTGTAATGGGCTCACTGAGATGTAGTCTAGGACTATCTGTATGTGATTGCATTTTGGGCCCACCTAGACCACCCAGGATAAGCTCTCCATCTCAAGATCCTTACCTTAATCACAACCACAAAGACCCTTTATTGCCACAAAGAAAATTATAGGTTTCATGAATTAGGACATGGATTTATTTTGTGAGGTTATTTTGTAGCCCGCCACAGACCACCTTACAGACTTCCTAACTCCTTTGATAGAGAAAAATTTGCTAGAAGAAAACAATTTCCTCATGATTCTATTTCATATGACAGTGTATATAGCCCTGATAACATTAGAAATATAATCAAACACAACGAAAGAGTGTTTAAAAATATTGCTTACGACAATATAGGACAGGCATACTTTTAACTTCCTTAGAGAGATAGATATTACTTAATGGTGTAACTTAAATAATTGTTTCCTTCTTTTCCTTGTAGACTAGGATCATTGATAACCTACAACTATGTTGTTCTTCATGAAATAAACCCATAGAACTGAAGATTCAAAATTATGGTTCCACCATCTTTAGAAAAAAATCTAAATTAAGCAAAACTTTAGGCAAATTTTAAAGGAAATTCCTTGTGAATTCTAATGTATTGTGCCTTTGTAAATTATTGTTACTGGTACAAAATATCTTATGCCTAGTCATTTTTAGGGAACCTTGACCCAAGAAAGGAGCTACCAATAAATTAAGAGGAGTGGGAGCTGATGAGTTGGGAAATTATCAGAGTTATATAAAAGCATGAATGACTTCAGTGAGGTTTAAATTCCAAGCATTGGTAAGGGAATCTAGACCGCAGGCCATAAGAACTAAAGAAACTAGGAATGAGATACTTGCATGCAAGAGGTATGTACAAAGGATTGTCCCATCTATGGAATGGGAATATTAAACTTCTGCACATCAGTTCTGTAAAGCTGTACAAATACTAGCCACTCACCAGGGATCATAGAAGAGAGGGCACCATTAAGAGAGCAGATGGGAAGCATAAACTTCATGGGTATAAGACATCCAGATTCACACATGTATGGTATGAGGACTTCAACCCAAGATAGTACAGCACTGGTGAAACTATTAGAGTCTTAGCTCAGCAAAAACAAAAATGTCTTTAAGGTATTCTTGTATAATCTACGGAATTACACTCCCAAAGCAGGAAAACATAATAAGAGAAAGCAAAACACATGAATGAACATTAACAGAAGCAATAAAATGGAAAATTTGTTTCTTAGGAACTGGAAATAATAGAACATTTGGTAAAGATATATAATGTATTTAAAGTCTTCAGAGTTAAGAGAAGAAAGAGAAAAATCTTTCCTTTATCAGATGATACACAAATATAACTTTCAGTTGTATAGAGAAATAAAGCCTTAAAATATAAAGGAAAATATGGAACATATTTTTATGAAATAGTAATAAAAAAGCTCTTCTTTAAGCCAGATATTAAAAGCATAAAGCAAAGTAATGATAAATTTGAGTTAAAATGTAATGTATTCAAAATGTTACTTTACTCACAAAAGGAAGCTATGTCAGTGATTGGGAGATTTGTAATTTATGAAACAAAGTTTAGAATATAGATTATATAAGAATTTTAATATTCAAAAATATTGAATTTGTGGGATTCCACAGCAGCCATCATTGGGGAAATGTAAATTAACACAGCAATGACATATTATTCCATCCTCAATTAGATTAGTAAAAATAATTTTTATTAAATATAATGCCTGAAGTTATCAATAATTAGCAAAGATGTGGAATGATATAGTGTTGGTAGTGAACATTGATAAAAACCACTTTGAAAAACCATTTGGCAATAACTAGTAGAGGTAAAATGCTGGTAACTCCGCCCCAGCAATTTCACTTCTGTATATCCATGCTGGACAAAGTGTTGCACATATGTGCAAAGAAATAGGCAAAGGTATATCTATGGTAGCTTTGTTCAAATTCCTAAAATAATTGGCATGTTTGAAATCCATAACAAATGCAAATACAACTAATTATTGTCTACATTTCAACTATTAAGTTAAAAATGTTTTACTTGTAATTTATTGGAAAATATTTAACTATTTTTGGTCAGTATTTGCATGTGTGCATATAATTGCATGCATGGTGGTTTGTGTTTGCATGTGGAGTATCTATGATGTTAGATACAGCAAGTAAAGTTTTTTATTATTATATCATAATCATGATTACGAATATTATACCTAATTTAGTCAAAAGGAACAATCACAAAAACAGATCAGTAATACTAAGAGCACTCATGAGTATAACTACTTGAAGACACAGTGGGCTGGTCCCATGTACTTTAATAAAATAGGACAACACTAGAGTCAGGAGAAATATATGTAGTTAAGGCTCTTAGGTGACAAAGTAATAGAATCAGATACCCATTTTATTAGTAAAGAAGATATACCAAAGGACTAGATATTTTTTTGTGTTCCTCTACCTGCTTCTGACATAAAGATAAATCCCCTTATAAGCCACTAACCTGCCTCATTGTGGGTAGTGATAGAGATGTACAGCAATGAAAATAAATGACACCAGAAAAACATAAGGTGAGGGAAGTGTGAAAAAAAACAGGTTGTAGTTGTGCTTCAACAAGACCCAGGGTAGTAGTTCAAAGCAAGTACAGTCTGCAAGAATACAATTCATGAGGCCATTTCAGCTAATGTAAGAAAACCCAGGACTAACATCAGCTGAGGACAAGTAGTTATCAAATGTTGGGTGACAGGACTCACTGCAAAACTTTAACTTGGGCACAGACATATAAGTCATTTCCAATGCCCCTACTACCAAAATTAAAATGATGTAAAAGGAGGTAAAACCCGTATTATGCTGAATAGTAATGAAGGGGATCAGAAACAAATTTCTGCCAAAATAGGAGATGTGTCTATTTCACAAATAAACTTAAGATACTTGTAGTAATTATCTTCCAGAAAAATGTTATGAGAGAAAATAGGTAGGATACTCTGATAAAATCCCCCTAATAGCGCTTGAATTGAAAGACTGAAGAACTGAAGTACATCTGTGTAGCCTGCACTTGGAATGTCTTTAAACACTTTGTTTCCAGAACTTTCTTTCGTTTTTAATATATATAGTTTACTGTCCAGTTGGTTTCCATATAGCACCCAGTGCTCATCCCCACAAGTGAAGAACTTTCAAAAGCAACCACACTGTGAGGTCCACCCATAAACCACAGCCAAGCCAATGAGACATCTGCAGATGGCTGAGTTCTCTCCCGATACAGCTGACTGTTACTCAGGAAGGAGGCCCAACTAAATAGAAAAAAAAAAAATCAGGTGTGGAAAGTTGGTTACTGATGAAAAAACAAAGTAAAGGGGAGGAAGAGGAGGAGGAGGAGGAGGAGGAGGAGACGGCAAGTTTTCACCTACAGGCACTCTCCAAGACCTTAATGTTTCTTCACAATTACTGAATAATGAATACGACTGACAATGGAGCATCCAGGTATCACCCATGTAACAAGGAGGGATATATTGACTATTTGCAATATATATTACACTTGATTTAAAATCTCTGTATTTATCATACATTAGAAGTTCTGAGAAAGAATCAGTAATATTTAAGGATAGAGCAATTAAAATGCAGAATATATTAATGAGAAAAGTATGTTAAATAAAGGAAGAGATGTTTTAAAATAACAAGAGTATTTTCACTCAATAAATTTAAAGAATAGGCCAAATAAAAACAACAAAATAAGGTAAGTCATTAAAATAACAGAATAGGATAAACATAGGTCAATCTGAATTAAGGTATCTGGTAGTATCATAACATTTAAAATAACATGATTATGAGCAATTATATGCCAACAAAATTGGGCAATCTGGAAGACATGAATAAATTCCTAGAAACATAAACTTCCAAAACTGAAACAGGATGAAATAGAAAATTTGAACAGACTTGTAACTAGTAAAGAAATTGAATCAGTAATCAAAAATACCCCAGCAAACAAGAGTCCAGGGCCAAATAGTTTTCCAGGAGAATTTTACCAAACATTAAAAGAGGAGTTAACGCCTATTATTTTGAAGTTGTTTCAAAAAAGTAATAGAAATGGAAAGAAAATTTCCAAACTCGTTCTACGAGGACAACATTACTTGATTCCAAAACCAGACAAAGACTCTACCAAAAAGAGAACTACAGACCAATTTCTCTTATGAACAGGGATCCATAAATTCTCATCAAGATACTATCAAACCAGATCCAACAATACATTAAAAAAATTATTCACTGTGATCAAGTGGTATTTTTCCCAGGATGAACAGCTGATTCAATATCCACAAATCCATTAATGTGATATATCACATTAATAAAGAAAGGGTAAGAACCACATTATTCTCCCAGTAGATGCAGACAAAGCATTTGACAAAATACAACATCCCTTCTTGATGAAAACCTTCAAGAAAGGAGGGATAGAAGAAACATACCTCAAGATCATAAAGTCCATATACAAAAGACCCACAGCTATCATTCTCAATGGGGATAGACTGAGAGCTTTCCCTCTAAGGTCAAGAACACAACAGGGATGTCCACTCTCACCAGTGTTGTTCAGCATAGTGCTGGGAGTCCTAAATTCGCCAATCAGACATCAGAAAGAAAGAACAAAACAACATCCAAATGGAAGTAGTCAAACTTTCACTCTTCACAAATGACATGATCCTCTATGTGGAAAACCCAGAAGACCCCACCATAAAACTGCTAGAACTGATTCATGAATTCAGCAAAGTCGTAGAATATAAAATCAGCATACAGAAATATGTGGTATTTCTAGACATCAATAATAAAGTAGCAGAAAGAGAAATTAAGGAATTGATCCCATTTACAATTGCACCAAGAACCATAAAGTACTAAAGAATAAACTTAACCAAAGAGGTAAATGATCTATACACTGAAAACTTTATAAAGCTTATGAAAGAAATTGAAAAAAGTCACAAAGAAATGGAAAAACATTCCTTGCTCATGGATTGGAAGAATAAATATTGTTAAAATGTTACTATCCAAAGCAATCTACATATTCAATGCAATTCCAATGTTATCAAAATAACACCAGCATTCTTCACAGAGCTAGAACAAACAATTCTAAAATTTGTATAAAACAAGAAAAGACCCCAAATGGCCAAAGCAATGTTGAAAAAGAAACAAAGGCTGGAGGCATCACAATTGCTGACTTCAAGCTGTATTATAAAGCTGTACCCGAGATAGTATGGTATCAACACAAAAACAGACACATAGATCAATGGAACAGAAAAGAGAACTCAGAAATAGACCCACTAATGTATGACCAACTAATCTTTGACAAAGCAGGAAAGAATATCCAGTGGAAAAAAAGACAGCCTCTTCGCCAAATGTTTTGGGAGTACTGGACAGAGACATGCAGAACAATGAACCTAGACCACTTTTTTACACTACACACAAAAATAACTCAAAATGGATGAAAGACCTAAATGTAAGACAATAAGCCATCAAAATCCTAGAGGAGAAAACAGGCAACAACTTCTTTGACCTTGGCTGCAGCAAATTCTTACTTGACATAGTTTCTGGAGCCCAGGGAAACAAAAGCAAAAATGAACCACTGTGACATCATCAAGATAAAAAAAAAAAAAAGACTTCTGCACAGTGAAGGGAAGAATCATAAAAACTAAAGGCAACTGACTGAATGGGAGAATATATTTGCAAATGACATAGCAGATCAAGGGTTAGTATCCAAAATCTATAAAGATCTTGTCAAACTTAACATCGAAAAAACAAATAATCCAGTGCAGAAATAGGTAAAAGGTATGAACAGACACTTTATCAAAGAAGGCATCCTGATGGCTAACAAACTCATGAAAAGATGCTCACCATCATGCACCATCAGGGAAATAGAAATCAAAACCACAATAAGATACCACTGCATGCCAGTCTGAATGGCTAATTTTAACAAGTCAGGCAACACCATATTGGCAAGGATGTGGAGAAGGGGGAACACTTTTGCATTGCTAGTGGGAATCCAAAGTGGTGAAGCCATTCTGGTAAACAATGTGGAAGTTCTTCAAAAAATTTAATATAGAACCACCCTATGACCCAGCAATTGCACTACTATCCAAAGGATACAAATATTTTGATTCAGAGGGGCACATGCACCCCAATGTTTATAGCAGCACTATGAAAAATAGCCAAAGTATGGAAAGAGCCCAAATGTCCATAGACTGATGAATGGATAAAGAAGATATGGTATGCATGTACACACACACACACACACACACACACACACAAACACACTGGAATATTACTCAGCGATCAAAAAGAATGAAATCTCTCCATTTACAACAAATTGTGGATGTAAGTAGAGTGTATTCTGCTAAGCAAAATAAGTCAGTCAGCAAAAGACAAATATATGATTTCACTCATATGTGGACTTTAAAAAAAACAGTAACACAAGGAAAGGAAAAGAAAAATAAGAAAAAAAGAGAGATGGAGTCAAACCATAAGAGACAAATACAGAGAACAAACTGAGGGGGTGCTGGAGGGGTACTGGGTGGGGGATGGGCTAAATGGGTGACAGGCATTAAGGAGGGCACTTGTTGGAATGAGCACTGGGTATTGTATGTGAATGATAAATCACTAAATTCTACCCCTGAAATTATTATTACACTATATGTTAACTGACTTGGACTTAAATAAAACTATAAAAACAAAACATAAAAATAAATAAAATAACATGAATGACTTCTCCTAAAATGGAGGAACAAAAATTTTACGATCATCTATGAACATGTTAGAATATAAACAGAATACACATAGACACAAACACATTTTTCAAAGAATGGATGAGTCTGAAAGAAACTTAAAGTAGTGTCCAGAGAGGAGCAGAGCTGCAGGTCAAGTGAGGGGAGATGCGTATTGTAGACAACAGCCATAGGACACATCTAAAACACTGGCAGCCTGAGTGTTCTGTGAGTGAAGTCTTTGAATTGGCAGAGTTGGGGCTGAATTAGAGAAAACTGCAGACAACTGGGCTCCAGGAAGGTTATACCTATAGAAGAGAATGACTTTCCTAATA
Source organism: Hyaena hyaena (assembly GCF_003009895.1). NCBI lineage: Eukaryota > Metazoa > Chordata > Mammalia > Carnivora > Hyaenidae > Hyaena > Hyaena hyaena. The sequence goes on along the minus strand of NW_024081105.1, from coordinate 1,266,389 downwards.
GAAAACAGAGATACTTTTTCTTTATTCTAGAGATTAGAAACAAAATCTGCTGAGGTTCTGCGGTTGGTGGCTAGCTCTAACTTGAGCTTGGGGATGAATTTACATTATTTGGTTCAAAATCAATCTTTAGTTTGTTCTTAGCATTCAAGAGTCTCTCATGGTTTGCCTCTCTCCCTCTCCCCCCCATTTTCTCCCTTCTCCCCCATGGTCCTCCGTTAAGTTCCTCCTAATCCTCCTATGCATGGAGGAGGGCACTAGTGGAGATGAGCACTGGGTGTTAAATGGAAACCAACTTGACAATAAACTATTTGTAAAAAAAAAAAAAAAAAAAAAAAAACCGAAATCAATCTTTAGATCAAAACTTGAATTTAAAGCAGATTGGAACCTATGGTGCCTTCCAGATGACAATAAATCCCTACAGAAAAGGACTCACAACTTACACCACAAGGAGATCTTGAAACTTGAATTACAACAAATAAAATAGGCAAAACATAATGGATGTCCTATAAAGTTCAATAAGATAAAAAGATAACAACAAGAAGCAACAGAGACAGAATCATAAAGAACACTATTATTTGCAGATGTGACCGTATTTCACTCTAAAAACTCAAAGTTTCATCCATTAAATCATCCATTGAAAATTTATGACCAATAAAAGATTTTAGGAACTTTTCTGAACAATATTTAGGTAATTGCATTCTGATAGACCTGCAACAAGAATTAAACAGTTTAATTTTAACATCATTTATCTTATAAATATTAATTAAATAATTAAAAATAAATTTAACAAAAAAGGTATAACATCTTTACTAAATAAACAAGGAGGTCATTAGACTGATACAGTTCTAATGGCATGGTGGCCGAAGTGGCCAAACTAAAAACAAGTTTATAAATGCTTCAAGGGTGAGAAATTGAAACCAAATAACAACCAGTTACCATCAGCAAACTAGTCTTTAAGCTACAGCCAATCAGATAATGTCCTTTCTTCACCTCTGCACTCTCTCTGTAAAAGTCTCTCCCTTAGATCTTGTTGACAGATTGTTCCTAATACCTTCTGGTTTGGTACTACCAAATTCGAAGCAATTTTTCTCCAATAAATACTTGAAATTGTTAATATGCCTCAATTTGTCTTTTTTTAATAAAAATTAATGTATATTTTTGAGAGAGACAGAGAGAGAGAGAGGCAGGGTGTGAGCTGGGGAGGGGCAGAGAGAGAGAAGGAGAAACAGAATCCAGGCTCCACACTCCAGGGTCTGTCACCACTTAGCAGGACATGCGGCTCAAAGAGTGAGATCATAAGCTGAGCTGAGGGTTGGACACTTAACAGACTGAGACACCCAGATGCCCCTCAATTTATCTTTTAAAAACTTTATTGATGTAATTGTCAAATATGATAAATAACTATTAAATAAGAACTAAATATATTTAGAAAGTGACCTTGCTTATTGAATCAGTTCTAACAATCCATCAACTCAAATAATCCCAGGCAAAAGAAACAAGATTTTTCATCAAAGTTGTAAAAGTGATACTAAATGATATGAAAGAATACAGGGTGAGAATAGTTAACACATTAACAAAGAAGTAAAAAGAACATGGTTTTATCCTACTCAAGACTGAGATTTATAAATATATTACTTATAAAGAAAAATTACTTTGAAAGAAAAATGACAGGCACATATATGAAAGCTTGATATATAGCAGAGCATATCAGAATAACTAGTAGGGAACCAAAGACTATTTAAGAAGAGGTACTGAGAAATGTTATTACCTCTAAATTAAAAAAAAATTACTATATCCCTACCTCACTCCTTATGCAAAAATCAATCCTAGTAGATTCAGCACTTGAATGTGAAAGAGCAGTGTATAAACATCTTGAAAAAATAAAATATATTAACTTGTGATAGGACATTAACAGAAATGTACTAAAACATTCTACCCATATAAGATAGGCTAATAAAGTTCTGTAACACAGTTAAAACTCTGAGTTCACCAAGACACATAAGAACATTAAAAGACATGGTGCAGGTGGGGAAACAATATTTGTCATAAATATGACAAATAACCATCACCCTGATTATATAATAACTCTCAAATACAACTAGAAAAACACACTCCATTATAAAATTAGTTGACACTCATAAACTTATTTAAGAAAAAACAGTAACATAAGTGACTTTAAAAATCTATGTAATGATGCCCAAACACATTAAGGTCATGGTGAGGTTAAGGTATAAGTAGGCTGGCAAAAATAAAACATATAAAATTGCCACTGTTGAGAAGATGGAGAATTTTTTTAACATTCCTATAGTATCAGTACAAATATAAATTGATCTAGACCACCTGCAAATCATTTGTCACTATCCTATAAACATGAACAGATGAATATCAGCTAACTCAAAATTCTCTTGGCATAAAAAAATTATACAAAAAGAAAAATAATCAGACATTTAAATAAATAAATATAAATGATTCTAAATACAGATAGAAAATATAATAGTCATGCCATTTGCTTTTTTGAAGAAGATATATATCAATAAAGTCTAGAAAGTAGTGAAATAAATTACATAAATAGTTTTATTTTCCTTTTTTATTAAGAAGTTAATCGCTATATTCTAATTTTTGGTAGTGGTAATTAGAAAACTCTACATTTATAATTACAAACACATAAGGTAATGTTAACAAAATTGAACTGTGGTATATTGATTACATCAGCTAGAAAAAAGTAAAAGGAAAACAAGATATAAATACAGAAATGGAAGGAATCATTTGCAAGGTGTTAAAAAATAAATGGTCAAAAAATAGAACAATTCTATACATATAAAAAAACTGCTGCTTCCATCAATGAATTATATATATCTTCATTTTTTTTATTTTTTAAATACCTATAGTGAGGTTACATATCAGTAAAACAAAATGATGTGCATTTTGAAAAAAGTATTTGTTATAAAAACAGACTAATAAATAAAAGATAAATCCACTAAGTATAAAATAATTTTAAAATATTTTATATCTTCAAAATAATGTATTTAAATTTTTGAATATATTTAACATTGTCTGAAAATTGGAGTTAACATCTTAATTAAATATAATGCTTAAATATTTCCCTTATGTAACTCTTATTTATACAGTATATTTATTTAGTTTTTAAACATTATTTACTTACTTTGAAAGAGAGAGAGAGAGAGAGAGAATGTGAGGGAGGGGCAGAGAGAGAAGAAAAGTGAGAGAGAATCCCAAGTAGGCTGCATGCTGTCAGTGCAGAGCCCAATGCAGGGTTCGATCTCAAGAAACCTGAGATCAAAACCTGAGCCAAAATCAAGAGACAGACGCTCAAAAAACTGAGCCACTGAGGTGCCTCTGTATAGTATTATATTCAAAGTTTTACTTTTCCACACTTAGATACATGTTTTTGTATGTGTACAATGTAAATTCTGTACTTTAGATTTATCACTCTGAAAGTAAAGTCACATTTTACTCACCCAAAGATATTCATGCTCATAGAGACTTTAAAATATCATTTCCAAAAAGTTAACATAATCAATCAGCAAACTACAGAAAAACTTTTTTAAAGCCAATGATTTAGAGCTTCCACATTTGGAAGAAAATTACATTATTAAAATTAAAGCTTCTCTTTAAACTAGAAAATTAACCACAGGACTAACAACCTTTAACTCCATTAAATTACTGACACCTAATCTATATTTTATAGCACATATTCAGAAATTTATTAAACCTAGTTTTTGTTATTTTTTTCTAACAATAAATTAGGTCATAGGCATTCTGATATTTCATTTAAAGAACAAAAAACATAGATTCTAGTTTGATTACTTGTGCTTCTCAAAAATCTTGTTTCCTAATGTTAATATAAATGTATTTATTCAAAATAGTAATTTGAATTTTATCTAAAGTTAATATGTCTCTTGCGCTTTGTTCATATCTGTTTGTGGAAGTTATGTTGCCTTTAAAAGTGAATATATCTAAAATCATATATTAATGCATTATGAACTGGACAATATAATACCACCCTTCTTGTTTTCCTCTGTGATTCGAGGAGAAAAGGCCAGAGAGAAGGAAAAAGAGATAGAGAATAGAGTCACTTGTAGTTTTGCTTTGGTTTGTTTTCCGTGCTTTAGTTCCAGTATTTATTCTATTATCTATTTAGCCAACTGTTGAAACAGAGTAAATACTAATAGGAAAATAAATTAGTTATAATTTCTGTCCCGAGGAGACATACAAAATTGAAGATAAAACTGTCAATTTGGCAAATGTTTGAAATAAAACATTGCCAAGTCATATAACAAAGTTTCTACAGAGACCCAAGGATGAAGAAATTAACAAAGAGCAAAGAGAAATAGGTTTTTCATGAGTGCTTCAAAATTTAAAGTAGATCTTGGAACATAGATTGGAATTTTCAAGAAAAGAAAAAATGAGAGGAGTTTTAGAAGTAAGGAATCAATGTGGTAAAAAGTAGATGTCAATGAGATCGGGGAAGAGACCCCCTTTGGGGATGACTTTAAAATAACCTGCTGAAACATTACAAAAAGCAGTGGCCAGCAAAACCACATCAAAATAAGATGTGTGTACCTGCTGCCATAAATTGTGAAGGATGCTAGACTGTTAAATTTTTCTTCTGAAGCCCCCCACCCCATCCAGTCATGATACCACAAAATAGAAGTTAATGATCCTTCTCTCCACCCTCTCTCTCCTTGTCCTTTGTTTCTTTACTTTCATTTTACCAGACACTAAGCAAAGATGATTCTTTTTTCTTCCAACAACCAAGCATTTGGGTGCTGGGGCAGAGCCTATCTCCTGATTTTATAGATTAATGCCATTACAGATTCTTGGCCTCCAACCTCAGCTGGGCCCTCTGTGCTTCCTTGCATTTTTCATCAACTTTCATGATCATGCCCTACACCACGTCTTTACAGAGTTATGTCTAGAGTGTACACGGTCCAGGCAGGTATTTTCATGGGTCTCTGCTACATATTGCCTACATAAACAATTTGATGAAAATCTGTACTGGAAAATCTCTGAGCTCATCTGAAGTACAGTGTTTTGACAAAGATTGAGAATAAGGGTAAAATAGAGATATTACTGCATCTGAAACAGTGCATGTGAATACACCTTCCTGGTATCCAAGCACTATTTCTTCCTCTTCAGGTCCAGGAGCCATCTCTGTGTCCTTTACTCAAATGCACTATTTACTGTCTAGTTTTACATGCCCTGCCATACCAGGCAGCAGCAGTATTATTACTCACACTGGCTCCTTGGAGTCGATGTATACTGAAACAATGTGGATCTTCCAGCCACTGCAGTTTCCTAATGCTACTCACTGAATAAAGTTTCCATCACTACTCATCCATTGTATTGTCCATGAATATTGGTCAGTGACTCTCTCAAAACTTGTGCCTATGATTTGTGAACGGAAAACAATGAATGCAACTCTTTTCTAGATTAGGGAGAAAAAGTGTTAAAATATTTTTTCTGGACATTTTAAATTTGCCATATGGAATTTAATAACATAAATGTAGAACAAGACATATTCCAACGATGCCTTTTTTTGGACTGGTAATCCAAAATCCTTGAACTTCTAGAATGTGTTCTTGTATAGTGCTGGCCTCATCCCTGACTCCACATCCTGCCACCAAGTGAGATGAAGGCAGAGGCAAGGCCTATGGCAGAGCAAGAGCAATCCCACTGGTACAATGAATGTCTGCCCCTGTTCATCATAGCACAAGACTAACCCTGAGTAACACGGGTCATCACGTTGATTGGAGGCAAGAGAGAAAATACAATAATCAGGAGGGTCTGTAGTGATTACTGAGCAATGGTCTTCACAAACCTTTGGAGAGACAGGGTCAGTCAACTCTGAAGGGCTGCCTGCCATGAGCCCGGACCTTGCCTAGTATAGGGTGACCTTCTTGGGTACCAAGTTTTCGTATTCTGCCAAGATGTGCTTGAAAAGCACTTGAGCAAGTTTCTAAATGAGAAAGGAAACCTTCACAATTCCAGCCAGAGTAGCTCAAAAGCATAAAACATAATGTGAATAAAGATACTGTTATTCATCGTTCACTTAATTACAAATGGCAATTCATATTTATCTAAACTATATTTGGATTAATAAAACGGAATCTTGACATTTCCACAAGGCAGAGATTGAGACATTATGATTCCATACATGGACAGGTAGGGATAAATATGCTTGTGGCATTTTGCAATGAAACAGGTTTTGCTTTTTTAGTAGTCTTCATTATACATGAGGACATCCATTATAAGGAATACATGAAATAAGTTAGATCCAACTAACTATAAGAACAATTATAGAGGGGCTGTTAAAACCAATTTACATTGCATTGCATGCATACTTGAATGGATAATACAGTCATGTGGTCTCACTAATCCAAACTGACTTAAAGCATAGAAAGAAAAATGGACTCCTACTTATTGGCCCATGATATAAAAGAGGCTATGTACAAAGGTGTGGAGGTGTATATTGCTATACTTAGGAGCTCAACACCTAAAAGTTTTAATTAATGATGTCAAGTCAAGTGGAAGTAAATTGCAGCCCTTCAGTGATCTTAATATTTAGCAAAAGGGACTTCTTGTCAATGTTTTAGAAAGACAATGCAGTTGTTTATAGATAACTATATATGTTACTAAGACTTATGATATAGTGAAATATCTGGCAGCTAGACTTGAACTACATTAAAAGGACAATCTGTTGTTTTATTATAGGTACACATAAATATATTGCATTTGGTTTGGGTTAATTATTTATTGGGCAATTCTGCTATCTACCTTTTAGATGCCTTTGTTCTATTGCATTATTTGTAAGACAAGCAATAAAGCTTGCTTTCTTTATTCCTTCTCTTTATTACCAGAGCATATTCTTTTTAACAAATAGTTCTTTATCTTGGGAGGAGATGGGAGGAGGGGAGGAGGGTTTGTTTCATGTCCCTAATATGCTTCTGGTAACACAGAGTTCATTAAAAAGAAAAATCCCTATAGGAAGTGTTTTGTTTCCACTTTTATCAATTAGAATTTTGAACTTTATCTGTGTTTGCAGTTTAATGGGCCATTGAATGGGGGAAGTAGAAGCATTGATACACATTAATATTTTATGATATTAATATTTAATGATATTTTTCTTAGTAATATATATTAATTGCATGTTTAAACTAATCATATTTGTTAGTCCCTTAGCACTTCTGAAGTTTGCATGTATAATATTTAACATTTTATTATCTGGATGTGATAAGTAAATAGGAACAATATTAAAATTTTGGAGGCTGCATTCATGATCAAGTCTTTAGTAAACATACAGAAAGAAATGTAACATTTACTGTCATTCAACATCCAGATGAATGAAGAACCTAATCAATGTATTTTCTACCACACCATAAAATGAGAGAGATTGTTCAGGAATAAATACAAATGCTAACTATGGCAATGGTGACCCATGACATGTAGGCACTATTTTACTAGCAATATTAGTTTATTACCTAGAATAGGGTCAGCCAACTTTTTTCTAAAGAGCTAGACATTAAATATTTTAGGATTTTCAGTAGGTCTCTGTTCCAACTTCTCCATTCAGCTTTGCAGTCTAAAAGTAGCCATAGACAATACTTGACTGAACATAGCTGTATTACACTGACACTTGCACTACTAAGATTTGATCAGCAGATCATAGATCAGTGACTCCTAAACTAAAGGGAATTTGATGCCTCCCAAAATGTGTTTGCTGCCAAATCTGAGACTCATTTTTATGACGCATTAATCAATGCCTGAGTCCATAAGACACAACCAAATTGGCTACAAGGACTTAATACTTTAAAGTCCAGTACTGTCTGTTAGTCACAATTAGCAACAATTAGTGTTTATCCTTAAGTGCATCAGGAATGGATTACATTTCTCAAATTATCCCTGCTATCATATCAACTGCCTAAGACTAGAAAGCTTTCACAGTGAGAGAGCCATTGTTTTTGAGCTGTGGAGAGACACACTCACCATTTGAAGATAACTAAATACTAGGAAAGCACTATGGTTATGCATGTTACCTTAGAGATAATAACACAAGCACATAGGGAAGAAGTATTATCCCCAGATTACAGATTAGGGATTTGAAGCTCAGCATGAATATGTAACTGACCAAGGTCACACCCACAGAAAATTAAATCAAAGCATCAAGTATCATTTCCAAATCTGCTTGACTCAAAAGCTCTTGCTTTTTTTTTTTTTTTTTTTTAATATTGTTGTTTACTATGGCTCTGGTATATTTAATTTTTGCTAGAGAAACAACTTGCTATTTGTAGTCACTACACATTTCAGTGATCTCTCACTGCTGGTCAGCTTTCCTTATATTTCATATCCACTGTCCACCAAACTCGGATTTTCTCCACACCTTTGTTAGGTTCGGCAATGAAACTTTTCTATTCACTAAACTACAAGACCATCTCATAGGAGATCCTATAACTTCACTACTTCTTATTCCAAATAGCTTAGAAGTGTTTCTTTTTTAAAATATTTTCCCCTCTAAAATAATCTCTCCTGTACATCCTTAAGCCAGCCAGTGCAACCTTCTTGATTCCATCCTTTCCCACCACCTCCAAAATCATTCTTAAGCTATGATTTTTGTTTTCTTCACACTGTTGGTTTCTAATCCTCAGACTACAAACATTCCCAGGCCTCTTCTACTCTGATCTTAATCTTTCAACCTCTCACTTTATTTCTAATTGCTCCCCATTTATTTCACTGTAAAACCTCTTGAAAAAATGGTCTATGCCCTTGAGCATCCGTGCTGCCCACTCAGACACCATATCCCTGGGCATGTCAGCCTCTGCCATCATCCATCTGCTGAACCTGAGGTCTCAAATGCTTCCTGCAATTCTGGGGAACCCCCAGGGAACCCCCCACCCCCTTGTACCAATTGGCCTTAGCACTAGGTATCTGGATCTCTCAGTGACACTTCATGTTGTTAATCTCTCTATTGATTTGGCAACAATTTCTTGGGTTTTCTTTTTCTTTGTTCTATGCCTGGACTCCTTCAATGACTGCCTTCTTTTAATTTCTGTTTTCCTGATGGGAAGTGGTGGTGCTGATTTTATGTCATATATGTGGGAATTTCATCTACTTTCATATATTCAAATATTATTCTATGTAGATTCTACATCTATACATGCTCTATAGATTCCAAATTCTCTGTTTTCCATTTTTAGCAGACTGTCTGACATCTCTTTTTAAATATATCGCCAACATTTAAATGTAATATGACCTAAAACAAACTCGCTCCATGTACACCCACAAAGAAAATCAATCTTTCTTAATCTTTCTTAGTTGTCAATGGCTTAAATCTCAGAGTCGTTCCTTCCTTCCCCTCTCCCTTCCCTTTCCCTCCCTCCCTTCCCCCTCCCTCCTTCCTACGTTTCCTCCTTCCTTTCCTTCCTTCTTCCTTCCTTCCTCTCTGCCTTCCTTCCTTCCTGTGTTTATTTTCCCTGGGTATCAAACCTTGCACATTCTACCTGTGTAGTATAATTTGTATTCAATGCCCTCTTTCTTATCGTGTACTGCTGCCCTCAGGCTTCTTGCTTCTCCTCTTTATTATTGACCTTGTTAACCTCCTCACTTCTCTCAACATTTTAAAAATTTAAGCCATGGGCCCCTGGGTGGCTGAGTCAGTTAAACTTTAGATTCTTGATTTTGGCTCACATCATGATCTCAAGTTGTGCTGTGTGCTGACAGTGAGGAGTCTTCTTGGGATTCTCTCTTTCTCTGCCCCTCCCTCACTCACACATGCTCTCTCTCTCTCTCTCTCTCTCTCTCTCTCTCATTCTGACATCTATGGCTGTCTAGCATGGTTCTGGATTACATATCCCATTTTCTACATAACTGTACTTAAATCAGACAAACTCATCTCTCTCCAGACAAAGTGAATCATTGTGCCCCACTTCTAAAATGTGTTGTCACTATTTTAGTGTGCTGTTGTATACTTAATTTATAATTTCTAGCATTTTAAAATTTTGCCTATTCTTCTAGGCTCCTCCCAAATGCTACTTCCTCTGTGATTGCTTTCATTTAATTCTTTTTTGAGAGATGGAGAGAGAGAGAGAGACAGCGTGAACAGTGGAGGGTCAGAGAGAGGGAGATACAGAATCTGAAAACTGGTTCCAGGGTCTGAGCTGTTAACAGAGAGCCCTATTCAGGGCTCAAACCCAAAGAACCATGAGATCATAACCTGAGCTGAAGTCGACGCTGAACCAGCTGAGCCACCCAGGCGCCCTCTTTTATTTAATTCTTTAGTAAGATACATCCTTTTCCTTTTGGAATCACTATTTTGTGCATCTCTTATGACAATTATCTGTCTAAAATCCCCTGACATATTTTAAAATCACTATGCATCAAAACTGTATTTATTTAGCATACAATATGCAAACATGTGACACATATATGTTACACATACAGTTTTGTTTGTTTTTAGTTGAGAACATAAAAAGTTAATTCATTTGGCTTCATATAGAACTGGGGGTGTTGAATCATATAGGTGACCTAGAAAAGGTAGCAATGCACTAATGTCAGTCAGAATAGACCAAGGTATATTGTAGCAACATAGGCCTTCAAATCAAACTGGTTTATGACACAAAGCCATCTGTCTTGCTCATTCTGCATGTACTTCCATTGACACGTATCACATCTCATATTGCATTGGCCAAAACAGATCACACGACCATGACCAAGTTAAAGTAGGTAGGGAGAGGCAAAGGATATTGATAGACAGTTACGCCAATTACATCAGCAATCAATGGCATGCCGTTGTGAGGTGGTTCCTAATTATATGAGCTAATATATAACTTCTGAAGAATAGTATATATAGACATAAGAGTGTATAAAAGATGCCCTTTTTATGGGTAAGAATATTCTATTACACATGCTAGTTATTGTCCTTTACATTCCTCACAAACCGCTTCCTCACTCTATGTTTACGCCTCTCTCTACCATGGGCTCCTTCTTAAAGAAGTAACTTTAGCTTCAACTTTTACGTATGTGTCTGGAGGGAGGAGGGACTATATCTCATCAGGATCAAGAGAAGCCTATTCAGAACCCATTATTAAGGTCATTATCTAGAGGTTATGATCATAATCACCTAAGTCAAAAATGGATTTCCTGGGGCACCTGGATGGCTCAGTCAGCTGGGTGTCCGATTTCAGCTCAGGTCATAATCTCATGGTTTGTGGATTTGAGCCCCATGTCAGGCTCTGTACTGGCTGCTCAGAGGCTAGAGCCTGCTTTGGATGCTGTGTCTCCCTCTCTCTCTGCCCCTCCCCCACTCACACTCTGTCTCTCTCTCTCAAAAATAAACATTTAAAAAAAGTTTTAAAAAATGGATTTCCTTCAGACTATGAACACAACAATATAATAAAAATTAGCCAGTTATGACCTAGATGAGCACTGAACTTATGGAGACGTCAGAAACCCTACAATCTGCACTTGACAAGCTGGAGACCCGTGAGAGCCAATGTGCAGTTCTACTCCAACTCCAGAGGCCTCAAAACCAAGAGAGATGTTGTTACAAGTTCCATCCTGAACACCAGCTGGTTAAAGACTCAAGAATACTTCTGGCTAGAGACACAGCAAAAGTTGATATCTCAGTAAGTCCAAAGGCTGGAAAAGACTAATGCCCCAAGGTCTAGCCCATGAAGTAAAGTAGTTCCCTCCTACCCATGGAAGGGTCAGCCTTTTTGCTCTCTTCAGGCCTTCGACTGATTATTTGAGGCTTTACCCATGTTAGGCAGGGCAATCTTCTCTATTCAATCTACTGATTTTAATATTAATCTCATCCAAAAATACCCTCACAGACACACCCAGAATAATGATTAATAAAATATCTGGGTACCACATGACTCCACCAAATTGACACATAAAATTAGCTATCACAAGTCTACCATTTGTCATTGTGGCATTCATACCCAACTCCATAAACTTTAACATAAATAAAACAATAAGGTCCTTATAACATGACACAATTATGCCATTAGAACTAAAAACTTCATGTCCAGAAGAAGAGATAAAGTTCTTAAATAATGTTTACTTCTGTTCTTGATATCACATAACTTACATATTATGATGTAAAATTAACAATACTTAAATACTAAATATCCCTTATGCTACATGATAAAGAATGAGAGAGGAAAGAAAAAGGTATTTGCCTAGTAAATACACATACACACATACTCACATTCAGATATATTCATAACAAAATAAGAAGGAAATGCTCACAATCATTTTAGCCCTTGTTTCCATATAACTGGTCACATGATTGTGACTGGTATGTATGACTTCTTTCTTTGCAACCCACTCTGTAGTGTCTTTGCCATACCGGTTTCATGATGAGTAGCTCAGTTCACATGATATACTGGTTGTCCATGGTCTAACATTCAGTCTCTGGGAATGCTAAGTAACAGGTCAAGAGCTGCTTTTCAAAAAGAGGATAGTTATCTACAGCAATGGCAGGACTTTCCTTTCAAGTCCTAAAGAACTTAGACTGGGGCACCTGGGTGGCTCAGTCGGTTAAGTGTCTGACTTCAGCTCAGGTCATGACCTCACGGTTTGTGGATTCGAGCCCCACGTCGGGCTCTGTGCTGACAGCTAGCTCAGAGCCTGGAGCCTGTTTCAGATTCTGTGTCTCCCTCTCTCTCTGACCCTACCCTACTCATGCTGTCTCTCTCTCAGAAATAAATAAAACACTTAAAAAAATAAAGAACTTAGACTGTGATACACCTACAAGAACCTCCCAAAGGCTCCAAAGAGCATCTCTATCTGTCCCTGACCTTTCACGCACCATTGTATCTGTTGTATAATATGACAGAGTGGCAACTTGCACAACAGCTCAAACGTTTTACAGAGGCTTTTCTTGTCCTGAGCCCCACTCACAACTAGCAGCTCTCAAGTCACTCAGAAGATGGGAAGAATACATGCAAATTAGGAAATCATTGCCTCCAAATTTCAGAGAGGCCCACTAAGCATTATGCCTCTCCTTCCACTGTAGGAGAAACCAGATACTATAATTTATCTTTCACCTTAGGAGATATATCTCAACTTAAGCATACCACTGGACTCCTAGACATTTCACTGAGGTAAAAGAATGGCTCTGAATTTTTGTCAGATTTATTTCCCGCCTCTGGCATGCAAATGTCTTAGCAATAAATTTAGAGTTGTTTCTACTTCTTGCTTACTAGGCCAAATCAACATAATGTGATATCGTGAAGAGGATAGATGATCAAGCTCCCTATAAACTAAATTGTGACAGAGTTGGAAAGTTGATACACCTCTAAGGTAGGCCAGTGTGGGTATATTGCAGGCTTTGCCTGCTCAAAGCAAGCTTCTAGTCCTCTTTACTAACAGATATCTAGAAAAAAGCGTTTTCCAGATCAATAGCTGCATAACAAGAAATATGTTCATTTATTCAAGCAATAAAACTATGTGTAGTACAGCAGCTGCAACTGGAGTCTCCACTGAGTTAAGCTTACAATAACATGGCATTCTCTGAGATTGGCTCAATTGGTGAAATGAATGAAAGTGTGGTAGAAATTACCACCACTGCATCTTACTTAATGGGGGTAATAATCTCTATCGTCCCTCCAGGAATGTGGTATTGCTTGTGGTCTGCTATTTTCCCAGCGACAGGCAGTTTTAGTAACTTCTACTTGGCAATTCCTACCATTTTAGCTTTCACTCCACAGGTCGGAAAAACACTGTGGATGTTCTGGCCACTGCTGAGTATTTGCTACAAGTACACATCCCAGGACTGAGGAAATAGCCAGACAATGGGTCCAGCAACACTCTGTTCATGCTGTGAGATGGCCTTGAATCAGAACTCTGTTAATTACCTTACTTTCACATGGTCCTGCTCTGCCGGTGGACCACAGTGATGTTTTAGGTCTTTTCGACTTAATGTCAGTTCAGACACAGTATTTAGTAGTCCTAAAAGGTCTAATTATTTCCTTTCCCCCAATACACAGTTACTCTGGTAAAAGGCTATAGGCTTCTTTGAAGAAGGGCACAGAGAAAGATTAATAGTATAAATTTTTGATAGTGCAGACGGTGCCTTCTTCAATGGGACCTAGCCTTACTTTCATTCAAAGGGTCCTGGATATCTAAATTGGATCAAGTCTGGAAATTGATTGAGGGGGCCATGACTCTGTTTTTATGATTCAAGTTACTATTTTTACTTAACCCAGAAATTTCTGCTTTTACAGATCAAATTAGAAGTTAGTAGGCTTTCACTTTATTTATTTATTTCACTCTGGGAACACCATGATCAACTAGCCAGTGTCTTAGATCAGCAAGAGTTAGACTATTCTGATCATGTCTTGACTCTGCTATTCAGGACAGTAACCATGCCTTCCTTGCCTTTGAAAGACAAGTGACACCACTCGGCCCCTGCCCCTCCAGGATCCAATTATGCCTATTACATTTAGGTTTTGCAGTCCCAAGTCTAAGTTCTGGCCTACAGGGAAGAGTAATTACAGAGCTCTTTAAAGATGCCGGAGCTCCCCTCACAGGTTTATTTCTCAGAGATAACTGAGAGTTATGTCTTGTGGACCCTCCTCAGGTGTATGAGTAGGTTCTAAATGATAAATCCATTCTAACATTCTGAACTCTAATCATTTGAATTCCTTCTTACACATTAAACTAGGACAGATCCTGCATGTTCAACTCTCTAACTCTGGGTTATGGTTTGGCCCATGTTTTACCCAAACAACCAAATTCTTAATTCTCCAAGCTACAACATAGAATTCTACAATGTAGAGTTTCCATTTAGTGAGCTCATTACAATAAATTTGGCCTTATCCAATTTTATATTCCTCCACCATTATCCCACACCATTAAATATCCTTTCTTGTATATTTTCCCTGACATCTGCTTATATAAATTAGAAAACTTAAGTTGCTCTATTGGTGTGAAGCACATCATCCTCTCATGTGCCATGTTGTGTACCTCCCTTTTAAGGATCTGTTCAGCCTTGAGTCTACTTATAGATCTAGAAGCAAAAAGGGATGGTGTGGGTGGGTCCTGAAGGGAATCAGCATTATCTGGCCTGGAAACTGCTTATGAGTAATCCATTTGGTTTCTTTGGGCAAAGTAGGGTTAATCTCAGGCAAGAGGAGAGGTTGCTTACACTAAGGATGGGGAGGCCTCCT
The DNA here is from genome assembly GCF_003009895.1 of Hyaena hyaena. NCBI lineage: Eukaryota > Metazoa > Chordata > Mammalia > Carnivora > Hyaenidae > Hyaena > Hyaena hyaena. The sequence continues at coordinate 1,251,195 of NW_024081105.1, read as the reverse complement.
CCCTTGCCAAGAAAATTTATCAGAATTTAGAGGCTCAATGTCCCCAGGTTTATATGGTCATTCCACACATTCCCATTCCAACTCTCAGGAGTCCATTATTCTCAATCATTGACCTCACTTTAACATCAGACCCCCAGGAGGGTTGGGGATTCAATCTGTGTTGTAATTCAGCCATTTCCAGACCGAGATTCTGCATTTGACTTTCGACAATCTCAGCCCTATGGCTGTAGGAGATCATGGTTTCCTCAGGGCACATGCATACAAAAAAAGACTTCAGGTCATTTATGGGGCACTAAAGCTGGGAATTAAAATCCTTGAGCTCATCATTTTCTTTCCTACTTTGTCTAGTGACATTAGGGGCAACCAACCAGTATCTCTACATTCATTAGTTTGAGAAAAAATGTTTGAAAGTATTATATGCACATTCACTGAAATCCTTACCTTTTACAGTGGTTAATTAGGAGTATCTAAGGAGATATATCAAATATTTCTATTACCAGTAACACCAGAGTGCTCCTTACTGCTGGAAATAGAGTCACTCAATTTTATAAATCTAATCAGATTAGAAAGTGAATTTCAGAAACCCCAGAACCAATTCAGAAGACTCATCCTTAAAATTCTGTGTGTGTGTGTGTGTGTGTGTGCATGTGATATTCATATATGCCAATATATATATATGCCAATGGTGCAGTTCCATTCCACAGGCTGGCAGGTAGAAAGAACTAATATTTCAGTTCAAGTCCAAAGGCTTGAAATAACAAATATCTCAGCTCAAAGCAGTCAGGTGGGAGGAAATTGCCTCTTACTCAAGAGAGTCTGCCTTTTTATTGTATTGAGCCCGTCGACTGATTGGATGAAGATTACTTACATTAGGGAAAGCCAATACTGTTTTTTATAGTATACTGATCAAAGGGTTAATTTCACCCAGAAATACCCCAGTAGATAACACCCAGAATAATATTCAGCCAAATACTTGAGTACTCCCTGGCCCAGTCAAGTTGACACACAAAATTAACCATTCCAGTCTCCTTTAGACCACGGTTAAGCATTAAAAGCATTAGTCATCTTTACCTCAGGGCTGGTAGATACTGGAAATCAGGAGAAAAATTTGGCTGTCTACTACAAAATGATCCATCCTATTCCAGGATCTAACAATACAGGGTCAGCATGAAAGGACCCTCTAAAGAATTATAGACTGTTGAATGTCAAACGTGTTACCTGAGGAAAGTTTTTCTGGGCAACAGCACACTAGGGCACATCAATGATAAAATAAAACTAAAAGAATGAAATTAACCTGTTAGGATTCAAGTTCCCCATCAACTGCAATAACTGACTATTTTGATTTAGACTTTTGTCCTTCCTGCTTCAAACTGTTAGCTATAATTAAGTTAAAGATGTCAGTTTTAAGTAAAATGTAAACCACCAAGCAATAAGTCACTTCTAAAGGATAAATCTTGCAGGAATGGGATTCTTAATAAAATTCCACTTTGTAAATAGCTCATCTTTATTTCAATAAATAGAATTTTAGGAAAAGGTAACATTAGGAAAATAATTATAAGAGCATATATACTTTTCATTTGTCTCAATTCTGCTTTTTCATCCGTTTAACTTCTCCATTAACCGAGATGAATTTTATATGGACTCATTTGAGAGAAAAGATAAGAAATTATCTTAAAGTCCATTAAAATATATTGGCTTAAGATGTTTTTAGAAGGGCAGAATTTAAAGATGTCTAACATTTTGCTAAAAGCACAGAAGTATCCATTCTTTGAATAAACTTGGCTCAGTAGAACTACCTGCCTCATTAAAATGCTTAGTTTGCCAAGTTTGAACTTTAAAGTGCAATTTCTTTTCTAGTGAAAAAAAATAGCTATATGTAATGCTTTCAATTGAACTTTTCCAAAAATGGCTGAATGAATTTCCTAGCCATAGTAAAACCAACAGTGTTGAAAATAATAATACACTTTAAAATTCAAAGTTTTATCACCAATAACAACAACAAAAAAAACTTTGGGATAACTTTACCTTCTGAATTTTTTGCAGTTGTGCAAATAAAATAGCAAATTGCTCCTCTTAAAATTTTAATTAATCTTTGTATTAATCTATAGATACATTTATAATTATCAGAGCTGTTTACATATTTCCTTCTCTCTGAACAAGTGCTCTAAGTCTTGGCTAATTGTACTTTTGAAATGTATATCCCTCATTATAGAACTTTAATATGTCTACCAGAAACTTTATGCATGCATCTATATGCACACCTCATGGAAAGTTTTTGTATATGTGTGTGTTTTGAAAACTTTGTTTCCAAATTCTTAAATAGTTAATCCTCTCCTTATCGTCTTCTGCTGCCCACTTCTCACCCCCAGAAGGACTGAACAAAATGTGCTAAAGACACATAGCAAAATTCAATTTTCCTGTTTCATCCTGGTATGCTCCATACAATTATTTTTGGAAGGTCAGGCTTTTCATTGGGAGAGGACGGGTGAGATCTGTTATCAGTGCCATAATGCTGTCTCACTGCTTATCTCTTCTTTAACTCTTTCTGATGCTTTCCATCTTATGTTCTGTAATCGGATGATGTACTAGAAATATCCTAAAAACAATAAACAGAAGACAAATCATCGCATTGCTAATTTTTAAATATCTTCAACTTGAATTTCTGTTGTGTTCCTCACATCTATAAAGATAAACTACTGGATATTTTCACTTTAATCCTCAGTGCATTCATCTGCAAAACATGGGATACACCTAGGAGGGGAGAGGGTGAATATTACTCTGAAACCAGAATATAATATTTAGAACATATATATTCTAATGTGTAATACATTATGTAACATTATGTAAATTATAATTTCAGTTATAATATTTTATTATAATAATAATATTGTCATGAGTTTCTAATATTAGCACTAAAAAATACAGATACAGATAAGATTAAATCAACATAAAGAGTACTAGTCTTAACAACCAATATGGTAAATACCCAATATTTTTAATTTTGTAAATTTATTAATTTTCTAAAGTAAAATACCTATGTAGATATAAACTTCTATGAAAGGTGCAAGTCTTAACTTGAAGCTTGTGAATTGTAGGATGTTAGTAGTACCCTGGTTTCTATATACTAGGTGCCAGAAGCACCACTCTCCCAGGTTGGGACAGCCAAATGTATGCAGACATTGTCAGACACTGCATGGGTGGCAAAATCTCCTTCAATGGAACCACCAATATAGAAAGAAAGTGTTTTAAAACTAGTGAATGAATGGAGAAAAACACCAGACAGATGTACTGCAATACCCATGAACACATTTTAATTTGATCATTTAGTAGGGGATTTTTAGGATATCTTCTTTAAAGCATCCAATAGTGTAGTGATTTGCCCTGTATATTTTTGTACTATGATTACAATAGTTTTATTTAATGTGTTTTTACTTTATGTATTTTTATTATTGAATGAAATGGCATTACGCAGTGAATAATATATCTTATTTTGATATTTGAAATTTTTGATTACACTTGTTACAAATAGGTCACAGTCGGTATAAGCATGTTGCAAAAGCTTTTTTTTTTTTTTTAAATGTTTTTTTTATTTCTAGGTGAGAGAGAGAGACAGCATGAGCAGGGAAGGGTCAGAGAGAGAGGGAGACACAGACTTTGAAACAGGCTCCAGGCCCTGAGCTGGCAGCCAGCACATAGCCCGACGCGGGGCTCGAACCCACAAACTGTAAGATCATGACCTAAGCGAAAGTCGGACGCTTAACCAACTAAGCCACCCAGGTGCCCCTGCAAAAGCTTTTTAAGCTTTACAGTTTCAATTTCCATCAATTCTAACACTGTTGGGGATCAGTTTTAGGCTTTAGCTATACCATGCTAATGCACTTCACACCTGAGACTTTGTAAACCAGAAGTCATCAAAAAATTTAAGAGTAAGAAGGACTCAGCATACTATAGATTTACAAGTCAGATCTGAATCTGTACTTCCCTATGGTGAAATTAAATCAAGCCTTAATTCAGCAGAAATTTAAAGTACCAGAATTGGAGCTTGAAAAAGTTAGTTTTGAGCTCTGGAAGGCCTGCTTTAAAAAAAATAATAATACATAAATAGAGTGATATAGCCTAGATTGGTTGAACCCAGATTTTTTAAAAATTGCTTATTTTTTTTCTTAATTCAATAGGGCAAAACATGACATCAGAACTGTCTATACCAATGCAAGTCAGGGGTGGTAACACTTCCACAGTTATCATAGTTTTACATCTGAAAACTCCTTACTATGAACAAAGGAAGCCTTGAGAAAGTACAGGAAGTAGAGATGAGTTATGGAAAGGCAGGAAGTGCCAGTGCTGGAATAAGAAAGCCTAGTGAGATAAGTTTGGTTTAGGATTCAAGCATGGTAGCCTTTATTGTACTTTAATCAAAAAAACCCAATAGATTTTTTTTAGCAGAGTTGAAAACTCCTGGGCTGTTAGTATATTTTAAGAATTTTGGGAATGATGACAAAATTCAATAAAGTCTATAAAGTTATATTAGGAGAGTGTTTAGGTGCTTGATTGCTTAGGTTAATATGTATTTGTAGGTATATTAATTTCAAAATATACATAAAACTAATATGCATATTTCTGATATTTTAAGTTTTAGAAGTTCTGGTTCTTGCTTATGTGAAACTTGTCTAGAACTAAGCAATATCACTTAAAATGTGCAATAAGAAGCTTTAGTTGTCTAATTGTCCTTATGCTTTAAACATATCCAAAACCATTAAAATATTCTTTATTGTTGATGCTAAAATTTGCTGAAAAGCACCAAATAGATGGCACCTGTATGAGCTCTCACAAGGAATAGAATCTAGTTTGTTTAATAGACTCAATTTGACTAATAGATTTTAGTGGAAGTGATATTTTGGGACTTCAGAGCAATATCTTACTTCCTCCTCTTAGAGCTTTGCTGGCATGCTAAGAGTGTACCCAAGCTGGACTACTGAAGGAGACATCACCTGATAGGATGGGGATGAGGGAGAGAGGAGGGGAGGGGAGGGGAGGTAGAGAAAGTATCTCTGTGGACAAATGAAGGATTTCAAGCTTGTGAGAGAATCTAGGACTCAATGAAACAGAAAATGCACGCAACTGACTCCTGCTTGTAATGGTTACATTTACATCTAACACTGTTGGATCAAGGGTACGAAACATTATTTGTGTGTGTGTGTGTGCGGGGGGGTGGGGGTGTATCTGGATTAGATTCACATTTGAATCAGTAGATTCAGTACAGCAGACTGCCCTTCCCATTGTTGGAGGGCCTCATCCACTCCTTCAAGGGTTGGAATAGGACAAAAGGCAGAGGAAAGGGGAATTCGCCTCTTTTCTGTGTGACTGTGCTGGGGAATTGGTAGTTTTCCACTCTTAGACTGACACTTAGACCACTGGCTCTGCTGATTTCTAGACCTTCAGACTTGGACTGAACTACACCAACAGCTTTCTTAGGTCTCCAGCTTGTAGATGGCAGATCGTGGGACTTTCCAGCTTTCAAAATTGCGTGAACCAATCCCTCACAATAAATCTTGTGTATACACATTAAGTAAATAAGTATATAAACAAAGAAACAAACATACACAAATACATATATAAAGTCTATCGGTTTTGCAGCTCTGTTTTTTTTAAGCCACTAAGTTTTGCAATGGTTTGTGAGAGAGTATGACAAACTAAAACAAGGTAATTGGTACTTACATAGACAAAGGAGAGTGAACAATTTGTGTTTAAAATTTACTGTTGTAAATCTCATTACATTTAATAACATATATACATATATATATATGTATACATGTATATATATAATGACTCTTTAAACTAGACCATTTTAGCACTCCTACTGCATGTTTAACTATCATATAAATGCTTCTAGAGTCGCATTCATTAATTCAATATATTTCAAAGTGTTATCTGTAGATTCAAAACACAAGTTCTTCTCAATATTACTATTTTGTATGTGAGATAAAAGGGTTTTGAGAACTATGAGCTCAAAATCTTAAATGTGGTATGCTGATATGAAAGTAAAGTCTTTTTAAATTATAAATTGGAGAAGTAAGCCTTAGTAAGCTAATGTGTTATGTTTTCCAAGAGAGAAATATAAAGTGGGATGTTCCCAGAATTTATTTGACCACATAACCCTTTTTTACTAAATCATCTACAGACACTAGGGTGACAACATTTTAATTGTGGAGCAGGGTGGGCTATGGACATATACCACCTTTGTTGTCAAGTGTCACGTTCTGGCTTTGTATTCACTCTGAACTTGACCCCATCACAAAACCCTCAGTTCCTAGATACTACCTCTGATCTTGGGTAAGCAATCTCGACATTTTACTGTCTTAGTTTCTTTCCCTACACAAAAAAGTAATGACATTATCTAGTTTGTATAGCTCCTGTGAGACTCTTAATATAGCAGATGTAGAGAGGTTAAAATAGTAATTATCATATTGCTCGCGCCCCATAAATTTTAGCAACTGTTGTTACTGGTACATAGCTGGAGCATTTCTATTTGCTAGATATCAGAAATGATGTTTTTACAGGTCTTAATAGAGTTATTTATTTATTGGGAATTGTGCCAATGTTTTTCATTAGCCAATATCATATATGACTTTAATAAAGTATCACTATACTGAGCGTTCTATCTAAAACTCTCTCTTTCTTAGAAATTCTAAGTATATAAATTATGTAAACACAACATTTGAATTTAGAAAACATGCATAACTAAAAGTGTAGAGCTAAAGACATTAAACTAGTGATCAAAAACTCAATTTACTTGGGAATCATGAACTTTTTTTTGTTTATTTACATTGCAGGTTAATTATATGAACTTTAAACCACACATTCCAGTGCTTCGCTCAGCTCTGAGTCCACTTGACTGCACAAAGACCTCTCCTTAGCTTTCATTTTTTGTAGTTTTCCTGATATAAATGGCCTCTTGCATGACCTATAGAAATAACACTGAATTTTAAAAAGAATATTCAAAATTCATTAAAAAGATTAAAGCCCTAACCCTTGGGCTTTGACCCCATCAGTGCTGACATGCTGAGGGCCTTTGCTTCCGAATCTTGTGGACCAAATAAGCACCTTTTATTATGACCTTGAGACACAGACATTTTCTTACTGTGTCATTAATAGAAAATGAGCATTAGGGCAGACCAAAACTTTAGTAATATGCACAGCAAGCAAAACTTTAAAGGTAATGGGTTTAAAGACTGATAAAGAAATGTTCTTTATATCCAACTACCAATTTGGTTGAGCATGTTGCCACTAAACTGTGATATTAATAAAATGTCCAGTAAAGATGGCTTGAAGAATAATGCCAAACAGAAAAAAAGAAACAAACTTTAATCCACTCTGATTGGTTTAGGAGAAAGGCTAACTCCAAATAAAAATAATATGTGTATGTGATTTCAAAGGAGTTTAACACAGTAGTATGACTTCTTAAAACTAATTTTTTAAATTTTTAATGCTTTATTTATTTTTGAGAGAGAGATAGAGACAGCATGAGCAGGTGAGGGTCAGAGAGAGAGGGAGACACAGAATTCGAAAGAGGCTCCAGGCTCTGTCAGCACAGAGCCCGACACAGGGCTCAAACCCACGAACCGTGAGATCATGACCCAAGCCAAAGTCGGACGCTTAACTGACTGAGCCACTCAGGTGCCCCTTCTTAAAACTATTTTTAAAGGTAGGCAAGATTTCTCTGTTTAGTGGCCTACAATTATCTACATCATATGTATTACTCTGCTCAGGCTGCCACAGAAAAATGCCAGATTATGGTTTAAACAACAGAAATCTCTTTCCCACCAATCTGAATGCTGGAAGTCTCAGGTCAGGGTGCCAGACTGGTTGGGTTCTAATGAGACGACTTTCCCTGGTTTGTAGATACCCACTTTCTCTCTGGCTATGTTCTCACATGGCGGGGCAGGGAGAAGTGAGGAGAAATGGAGGGAGAGTGAGAAAATAAGAACATAAAATCTGAGGTGTCTTCTTACAAGGACACTAATGCCATCATACTGGGGCCCCACCCTTATTATCCCATCTAACCCTCACTACCTCTGATAGGTCTCTTGCAAATGTCATCACATTTAGGGTTAAACTCCAAGGTATAAATTCATGGGCATATAAACATTCAGCCCATAACACCAAGGTTTCTATCTCTGGCACTACAGACATTATGACTGGGAGATTTTGCTATGGGCCGCCTTATGTATTCTAGGATGCTGACCTGTGTACAGTAAGAGAGACATCCAAAACCTGGCTCATCTTTCTTAATGCCTTCTCTCCAGGTTGCTGCCAGTACTCTCAGCTTCCATGGCAGTGAGGGATTGGTATATTGGGAGGCATGAAAATCCTTCTTTCTTCACCTCACTCCACCCCACATAGCTCATACTTGTTTTCCTTTCTCTAGCTCACTACTAGTTCTTTACCCTGGAATTACTATAATACACTCTCAGCCAATCAAATTTCTCCAGGCTCATCTCATATCATGTCCTTAGCAACTGTTTAAAGATTTTTCTCAGGGAAACACTCTCTTCAAAAACCATGAACACATATGATATAGTCTCTTTACACTAAGTCCCAAACTTTCCTGATCAGCTTGAAGGCAGGTTTTTCCCAACACTAGCACGATGAATATCTTAGGCTAGAAAATTCTTTATTGCAGGGGTGGAGGGGGCATCATGTACATTGTGGACCCTTTCCCACTAGATTCCAGTGCTACCACCAATCTCTCAGTTATAACAACCAAAAGTGCCTCTAGACATTGCCACGTGTCCCTGAGGGAGAAAGGAAGTGCAAAATCACACTGGTTAAGAATCACTCATCCAGATCCATACTTCTCAAGCAATTCTCATTAAAGGACCACTTTTGGTTTTTTGCTTAATTCTGATATATTTCAACCAGATACTTTTTGTCAAAATGTTTATGCAACACTAATGCTCAATTTATATCTAGTGGTTTTCAGATATCAAATGTTTGAGAAATAACCCTGGTATGTGTACATGAAAATAGAAGTGTGTTCATGTATTTTTAATGTTTTTTTTTTTTTTTTATTTTTGAGGGAGAGAGAGAATGTGAGGGTGGGTGGGGCAGAGAGAAAGGGAGACACGGAATCTGAAGCAGGTTCCAGACCCTAAGCTGTCAGCACAGATGTGGGGATCAAACTCATGGACAAGAAGGTCATGATCTGAGCCAAAGTCTGACGCTCAACTTACTGAGCAACCCAGGAGCCCCCTCATGTATTTTATAATAGCTTCTGTGGCAACTTGAATGGTCTTACAGCATACTGGTAGAGGTCTGTACACAGGTGTAATCAGGGTCTGCACATACCAAAATCAGGGGGTGAGTTCCTTAAAAAGCAAGTGATGGCTGTATACACTGATATTATGTATAATACCAAAGTAGTGTCTGCTTATATTTACATACACGTTTCACTGAATGAGTGAAAAGGATATTTAGAAGTTTTCTTCCTTGAAAATACATAAGGCAAGTGACTTTAATGAGAGATACTTGACTGATGTGGGCTCTCTCTCACTATGAATGATGCCGAGCACACAGTAACTGCTCAATAAATATGTAGCCAGTTAATGACTGTGTTAGTAACCTCAATTTTGACTTTGTTGTCAGTAAGTGAATGAATGAGTGAATAAAGGATTGATGGGGTAGGAGATTTTTCTGAAAGGGGTGCTAAAATATCTTGCTATGTCAGTAGGCAGAGCAGACCACCTCCTTTGCTTGTCTACAAGGTCTGCACTGTCAAGATGATATATTACATGAAAATATGTGGCAGAGTTTGTTATACATATGAAATGGTTATAAACTAAGATACAGATAAGTAGACAAATAAATGAGGTGATGCTCAAACTCAATTCCAGGCGTTCTGCTCATTTGTCCTTGAGGGTATCTTTAAAAGTATGTATGAGTAAGTGAGTGGCTGTATGTATGAGATCGCTATAGATGCTCTACTCCAAAGCTGCAGTGGTACACTTAATCAAAGTAGCAAGGTTATTAAAAAAAAAAAAAGATCTCTGAAACAGAACCCAATCTTGGTTTCAAATCATTTTATGATGTCAGCTCAACAACTTGATCATATTGCCTGCCTTGTAAAATGTTAAGACAGCTATCAGACTGTTTTTAATTTACTCTCTTGGCCTGGATCCACTTGAGTTCTTGAAACATTCTGTCAGCACTATTTTCCTACTGAATGTCAATGAGATGTTTTACTGTGATTTCTTGTTTTTCAGCCAATATTCCAAGTGAACAACAAAACTGACAGAGAAAATGTTTATTTCTTCAGTATAGAGCAATGTTATATTTTTAATTACCAATAGCACACAAGGTAGTCTAAGGATGGGTATGTGTCTGTATATGGTATTGGACACCATAATGTATATGTTATATATAAAGAGATATAGAGATGGAGAGAGATTCTATATCAATTCATTAAACTTTATATTAAGAAGAAAATTATGCAATATTGTAGAAATTATGATTTGTGCTTAACTCCAAAGAAGCCATTTTTTGAAGTTGTTTTTTTTGTGTTGTTGTCGTTGTCATTATTGGTTTTTGGTTTTGTTTGTAGTTGTGTTTGGTTTTGTTTTTTTGTTTTTTTGTGTTTTTTTTTTTTGCAATTTAAAACTTTCTATGACCATTATTAAACAGAAGCCAGGAAAGAAAGAACTTATACATCTATCACATTTTGAAAGCTGTTATCTTCACATTTAGTAGTTGTGCTACAAAGAACTTCTTCTGGAACTATTTTTAATACACAAATTAACATACAGTTTTTCAAAAGAAATTCATTTGTAAAATCCCAAACCTATAGTACTTGAGAAGCGATTACCTACATTAAGGGAAAAATGATTCACACAGGATTACTTTTACTGTCCTGCTTCTCTGGAGAAGTTAAACTATGATCCCACCTACATTTAAAATTTAAAAATACATTTATCATATAAAACCAGGTTCAGTTGTACAACAGTGGCATCTGGTCACCAAGAGTTTCAAGAAACCTTGCTTAATGGAAAGACCCAAAAATGGAAAGAAGTTGTTAATTCTGTCAACCCAAACTATCGAATGATAAGTAGCACATCAGTCATATGAGTTATGTATGGACAGAAGCACATGCTACACAAACACACACATACACACAAATTATTTTCAATCCTTTAATTAATTACTCACACCTTTGCCTCATGATGTGCAGTCTCCATATTTTTTCTCCATATTGTAAATACTCCTCAGTTGAAATGTAAAAATTTTCTCACTCTTCCTGGGGGGATTATCTTGGTAAGGAAGAAGAGATATTCAGTCCCTTGGTCTCCAAGGGAAGTAATTTGTTTCCTGATATTTAGGTTTGTATTTTTAGAAATGACTAATAAGTCCTGTATACATGCATCTCTGCTAGGAGGATTAATTGTAGCTATCATGCCCACTAAGTCACCAAACGTCCCACCTCCTGCCACGAGGAGACAATGGTGTCAGTCACTTGAGTGACACTTCCTCTGTCAAAGCCCCATATAGTCCCACCTGGGCACGCAGCTGCTGCAGGGCTTTGGAAGTTTGCCAAAAACTCATTTCATGCTTTTGCCTCTTAACTTGTACATGAAGTGTGAGATAAAGTGCTCAGTTTCAGCAAAATGATGTAAAGCCCTAGTGTCTAAAATAAATATAATTTTAGAGTTGTCAAGCTGTGTGGTTAGAGACACTCGGCTTTTCCTAAACTTCTACTGTCCCAAATGTACTGAAGGGGAAAATATTTGTTCAGCATTTGACACACACTTTCTTGGTAGAAAAACCTGATCAGATGTCAGGCCAAGGGGGAGAGAAAGTGTCTCCTCAGTGAGGTTATTCATGATCCCATGTAGAAGTAATAATGTAGGGGCGCCTAGGTGGCTCAGTTGGTTAAATGTTCGACTTCAGCTCAGGTCATGATCTCACGGTTCGTGGGTTTGAGCCCTGTGTCGGGCTCTGTGCTGACAGCTAGCTCAGAGCCTGGAGCCTGTTTCAGATTCTGTGCCTCCCTCTCCCTCTGACCCTCTCATGCTCATGCTGTCTCTCTCTCTCTCTCAGAAATAAATTTTAAAAATTAAAAAAAAAGTAATAATGTGTTTGATGACAGGGTGCACTCCCACAGCCCAGTCATATCTTGTTTTATCTGACTCTAATTTTAAAATGAAAAAAAAAAGTCTGAATTTCAAAACCCCTTTTCCTCCAAAGTTAAAGATGAGACACTGAGGACCTGTATCTTAAAGATGTAATCTGGCTTCTCAAATGACAAATGGGGAAATCTGGCATCTAAGCCTTGGGACTTTTCCAAAGATGGACTTGGCAAAATTAGGACCAGATGAAGATTTTTTTCTGACTCTGCCAGGACTTAAACCCAGTTTCAGCACCCTGATAAATTAGTTTTGAATTGAGCAGAAATGATAATGGGCATTTGTTTTTATTTGCTCAGTTAGCAAAGTTGCTGAAGATGAAGTTCATTGACTTTGTGATACTTTCATAGATCACTTTGCTAAGCTCTGAAAGAGGTGCATGCCTAGAAAAATGACTACATCATTGCTTTTAAGACATGGCAGTTTTTTTTTTTTTTTTTTTTAAATCAGGGCATTAATCTGTAATGTTGAATCAGTGTTAACAATTGCAAAATAATTTTTACCTGCAAATCCAAATAAGAAAAGATAAATTACTGTCTCCCTTAGCATAAACTCTAATGTTCTTGGTGACATACAACTTCACATTACATACACTCTACCTTGTTTTCAAAATCAAAATTGTTTTTTTATTTCAGTAAATAGTTCTATATATGCCACTAAACTCCATCCAATAATTTCCTGTAAAATAATTGGCAGGAATAGGTATGTAAAGAAGAGAAAATGGTTCCTATTGCCAAAGGACTGTTCCACCATGATTTCTTCTAAGTTATTTTAAAGTATATTAGTGCAGTCGTAAACCAATTTTAGTGATTTATAATCACCGGGAGAGTCCCCAGAAGTGGCCCTGAAATTAATGATTGGTTTGCATTTAAAGTAACCCCCTTTAGCAATGGCTTTTTCTAAGTGGGAACTTCCTTAAGAGTAGCACTCTGACTTAATTACTGAGACAGTTCATGTTTATCACCCTTTGGCTGCAGTAGGGAATTTTAAAAAGAATTAACATAAATGTGATTCTTTTTTCTCATGAGGTGCAAGAGCAGTGAAGCAATGTAAGACATGAGGAAAAATCCTAAAAATAGTAACACTTGTCAACAGAAACTAGGACATTGAACTTAATTGCTTAAGTTAATGATGCCTATGATACAGATTACAGCACTCTGCAAACGTGTGTGTGGAATTCACAGATGCTTGACTTCAATTTTATGTTTATCAGCATTGATAATTTTTGACAGTAGCATCTAAATAGGCAAAGAGCAATAAATATGATTTGTTCACAAGGCAATTCCCTGTGAATGTCTCCTCAAATAATAAGATGATTTTACTAGCAATTTGTTTAGGAAGGTCAAAGAAGACTCTGACGATAAGTTCCAACAATTCTTCAATTAAAGGAAAAGAGCAATAAGACTGGAGGCAGGGGAATTATGCTCATTCTAAACCTCTACCTCCAGCTTATTGTGACACATAAGGCAAATAAGTTATCCTCTAGCTGCGTTTCTTAAGTGCCAAGTCGGGTTAAAAATGCCAGTGTCAAGAGACAATATAGGGTTTAAGGCAGGATCAAATGAGATAATATACACAAATATGTAAATCACCAACCAACTTCTTAAAGCTACTTACATAACAAGACAAAACTTATACCCTTTTGTTAATAACAATGTATCAGTAGACTCTGTTCACAACTCTATGTGAATTTTTTCCTGTTTTTTTTTTGTATGCACATGACTTTATGATTTTCACAAATTTTCTTGAATGCAGGAATCTCTCTTTTCTTGTGTATTGCTAAATAAAAGCCTCGTCAGAAAACCTGCCAAATTTAAATATTATATAGATATTGGACAGAGGGAGTCAAAATTCCACAGTCAATGTTCACCATATTATGATCAAATTATGAACATTTGGTGACAATTTCAAAACAGTCATTTATACTAATAATAATATTGTTCATTAAACTATGATCTCTTAGATTAATATCCATTCAACATGGTTATTGAAATCAGCAGTGTTACCAATGTTAAACTACTGAAAGGAAAATAAAAGTTAATATGAAAATTATACCCAGGAAGTACATACTGTGATTTTCTTCATTTCTGAGAACCTGTAGTGCAGAAATACAATTGCTAAAAGAGACACAGACAAACTAGGCTCATTTTTACTACACACTCACATTTATTAAACATCTGTTCACATATTCACTAAAAAACTAACTCTGTCATGCTAAGCACATTTAATGGCAGTACCTCACTGGCTTTATGTCTAAAGTGATGATGTTGTGGGGCACCTGGGTAGCTCAGTCAAACATCCGACTTCGGTTCATGTCATGATCTCACTGCTTGTGGGTTCGAGCTCTGTACTGACAGCTCAGAGGCTGGAGTTTGCTTCAGATTCTGTGTGTGTCTCTCTCTGCCCCTCTCCCACTCGCAGTCTATCTCTCTCTCAAAAATGAATAAATGTTAAAAAAAATTTAAGGGGCTCCTGGGTGGCTCAGTCAGTTGAGCGTCCAACTTCTGCTCAGGTCATGATCTCACAGTTCGTGGGTTCGAGCTCCGCATTGGGCTCTGTGCTGGCAGCTAGCTCAGAGCCTGGAGTCTGTCTTCGGATTCTGTGACTCCCTCTCTCTCTGACCTCCCCTGCTCATGCTGTCTCTCTCTCTCTCTCTCAAAAACAAATAAAACATTAAAAAAATTAAATGATGATGTTGAATTTCACAATTTCCAAGTTCAATTATAGCCCTGTGCTAGTAGATATATGAGGTCCTAAGATTAGAAAGCAAAATACATTTATTTGTTTATTTATTTATCTTTTTTGCAAGCAGCTCTAGGGATCCCTAGGATAGAGACTTTAGTGTCCAGCACAAGTCTATAATGTGAAGACCTCCCTCTTAACTTTTGTACACTATTGATGGGAATACAAACTGGTGCACAAAACAATATGGAGGTGGCTCAAAAAATTAAAAATGGAACTACCATGTAATCAAGCAATTTCACTTCTGGGTATATACCTGAAGGGAATTAAATTTCTATCTCAAAGAGACATTGCATGCCCATGCTCACTGCACCATTATTTATGGTAGCCAAGATGCAAAACAACGTAAGTGTCCATCAAAGGAGGGTGAAAGAAACTATTATATACATAATATTTGAAAATAAATATAAGTATCTATGGAGTTCAGCAATAAAAAAGAAGGGAATTCTGCCATTTGCGATAACATAGAAGTATCTTGAGGACATTATGCTAAATAACAGAAGTTAAACAGAGAAGGACAAATACTGTACAATCTTACTTATATGTGGAATTTTAAAAATGAACTCATCAAAAAAGAGAACAGCCAGGGGTGGGGGAGGAGGAGGGTAGACATAGAGGAAGGTGGTCAAAAGGTATTTTCTAGTTGTAAGATATATAAGTTCTGGGGATGTAACATACAGCATAGTGACTATAGTTAATAAGATTGTGTTTCATATTTGAAAGTTGCTGAAAGAACAGATTTTTAAAGTTCTCAGTGCACACACACACACACACACACACAGATTGTAACTATGTGAGGTGACAAATGTGTTAAGTAATCTTACTGGGGTAATCATTCTGCAATATATACATGTATCAAATATTTACATACGATGTTGTATGTTAATTATATTTCAATTCCTCTTTCAACTCCTCTTTCCCTTCATCCAAAAAAAATCCAAAGAATTAAAAAGAAAGGCATGTAGAAGTAGTGAAAAAAGACAACAATGCAAAAATGGATCCATTTTCTCTTAGGTTTTCTCCTACTAATCACAATTGCCTTGCACTGGTGCATAGCAGTATAAAATTAGACAATGTTCACAAACGGAGACTCTAGTTGTTTAAAATCTGATGAAAAATTAAACAGCCAGGAGAATGACAAGAAGATAATTGATGAGGATAGATCAGTTCCATATGTGATGAGATGTAATTATTTGGCAACAGTAGCTTAATGCACACAATAGGTCTGGACCCTCTCATTATAGAGCAACGCTCAAGAACTGTCACATTCTGTACAAAGTTTAAAAGAGTGTTCATCACGTTAGAAGCTTAGATCATCCAGTCTTGTGTGGGTAGTGAGGGCATCAAATACTCCCTGTAGTTTTGGGGCACCTGGGTGGCTCAGTCAGTTGAGCATTTGACTTTAGCTCAGGTCATGATCTTGCAGTTCACAGGTTCAAGCCCCAACTAAGACGTTGGATCCTGCTTTGGATTTTGTGTCTCCCTCTCTCTCTCTGCCCCTCCCCTATTCTTGTGCTCTCCTTCAAAAATAAATAAAACATGATTTTCTTTTTAATTCTGGGTAGTATAACATATCATAAAATGTTACTTCTTCCCCCCCCCCACTATGCAATGACTATACGATAAAAAAAAAATCATATGTGCCCCCATTTGAAGGAGAGGTTAAGGTGACCTTCATTTTTTTAAGTTTATTTACTTGTTTTCAGAGAGACAGAGAGAGAGAGAGATAGGGGGAGAGAGAGAGAGAGAGAGAGAGCACATACACACAAGCGGGAAAAGGGCAGAGAGAGAGAGAGAGGGAGAGGGAGAGGGGGGGGAGGGAGAGAGAGAGAGAGAGAGAGAGAGAGAATCTCAAGCAGGCTTCTCACTGTCAGCACAGAGCTCAATGCAGAGCTCAAACTCACAAATGGCAAGATCATGACCTGAGCCAAAATCAAGAGGCAGATGCTTAACCAACTGAGCCACCGGGTGCACCGACCTTCATTTTTTAAATTAGTAGAAGCTAAGTGTAAACTCTATCCTAGTGAGAAGTGGCAAAAAATACTATCCCAGTATATACACATACTTGCACACAAAGTGCAACACAAATTTTCAGTCACTTGTCATCCCGTACAGCACACAATTTTGTGATGGGTTTTTACCAAGTGCTCTGGCCACCTGTGTGGTGAACATGTGTGTACAGACAGAGGACGGAGTCCTAACCCTAACATTAAGAGTGTGTTGTGCTGAGACAATTAGATCAATGTAGTTCAAAGGACCTAAAGAAGCCATCACCATTGTCAGCTCAATATTCATCAATGCTGGGGCTCCTCTGCCTGTAACAAATGTTCTTAGGTTATCCTGAATGTGTAGACAGAAAGCCACTGCAATAGCATTTATATCAGCTAGAACTATCTTTAGCTTCAGTGATGGCAGGTCACACTTCTGCCACTTTAAGCCATGAAATTGTTTGAGATTGTGTGACAAGAATTAATATACTAACAGACATGTAGGGCAAAGTAAAGACAGATGAAACTGCTATAATATAGATCCCTAGATAATTCTGGATATGCTGGGGAAACAAGGATAGCTGGGTAATAACAAACTCTACACTGAGACTGAAAGAAAGGTAGCAGCAACTATAATTCACAGCCTCAGACCATGTATTTTAGACAACTTGTTATGCATTCATAAAAATAAAGAAATGTCTTGTAGAGATATATATAATCATTACTATGTTTGAATTCAAAAATACCTTCTTTTATACACTAAAAATGATGTATACATAAATACATTCAACATAAGTATACTCATGCAGTTTTTCCCATTTATTTAACATCTTTGAGCTCTCTATAATTGTTAACGTACAAGAAAATTATCAGAGCAACCAAAAAAAGTGTTTTTGTGAATAATTATATGAAATATTTGTTTTAGGAAATATATGTATGTGTTAAATTATGTCAGTAAAACACCATCTAGATTTGCTGTGTTGGAAATTTACTATTTTGCTAAATATAGTCATGTCATTAATTCCATAGTAAATGAAATAAACATTCATATTAATGAGTATAAATTATGAGAATAGTTGCAGTGAGTAAAAGTAAAGAAAAATCTGACAATTCTCTGGCATTTCCAGATCATTTTATCACATAATTTCTGTGTACAAACAAAGCAGTCATTGTTTAATTTAGATAATGTTAAATAACACCTTATCTGTAAAATATTGTGGACCTTGATTACATACCTGGAGAAAAGACTGTTCTTAATTTTTCCATTAGTGCTCTGTTGAACTCCACCATAAATCACAGAACACCTTACGTTAGACAACATTCTGTTACAGCCCAATATCTCAATTTAGTAAAGTGCATCTCTGTTACATAGTCAAGAAGGAAGAAAGTGTAATGTGTTGTTCTGGAAAGACAGAATTTCTACTATCTATCTATCTATCTATCTATCTATCTATCTATCTATCATCTACCTATCTATATACATGTTTTTCAGAATATATTGAAAGCTTTTTGTATGGTATGTCAAAGTTAATTTATTTTCTAGGGCTCACTTAGAACTTTAAAAGTTACATATTTTGGAGTATTATAAAAAGCAAGGCTAATTATCTTACTCTGGTCATGATCAGATACAAAACAAGCTAATCTATTTGGGTTTCATCTTAGATACAATCAGATGAATTCAATGTAAGTATCTCCCTATCTATCTTTATCTATACATATCCAATTTGAAAATGGGACAGTAAAGTGCTTTAGATGGTCATGCATTAGGAGACAACCCTTGTATTAAATCATACTAATTTATTTTAAATGGTGCATGCCCATTTGGGAATCATTTTAAGAATATATGTGAAAAACAAAGTCCTAAAAAAGCTAACCTTAGAATTCTTGTAATTAAAACAGCTAGGGGCACCTGGGTAGCTCAGTCAGTTAAGCCACCACTGACTTATCTGATCATGATCTCGTGGTTCCTGAGTTCGAGCCTTACATTGAGCTTTCTACTATCAACATAGAGACTGCATGGGATCCTCTCCACCCTACTCTGCCCCGCTCTTTTACATCTCTCCTGCTAGTGCTCTCTCACACTCTCTCTTTAAATTATAAAAAACAAAATTAAAACAGTCATATAGCAAAACTGCATAGGGAGAATTAGTGTGAAAATTATTTTTAAAAGTTACATTATGACTGTCTAATCAATTATTTACTGAATTTCCTTATATAATACAAGAGATTTTTTACATAATTACATGTATTCTTCATAGTTTATACAGTTTATACATAGTTTATACATAGCTATTTTGAGAAGCTACAGTTGATTCCGAACTCTGAGAGTATAAATACATTAACTAGCTGTCAGCCCTTTTTCTCCTCAGTGAAGAATGGATTCTTCCTTTACTAAGGTCTAATTGATAATAACATTATATTAGTTTCATGTGTATAACAGTAATTCAAGATCTGCATGCACTAGACACTAATCACCAGAGTAAGTATAGTCACTATCTGTCACCATACAATTAACTCCCATCACCCCTTTTGCCAAACCCTTAACCCTTTTCTCTTCTTAGAATCATCTGTTCTCCATATCTATAAGCTTCATTTCATTTTATTTCTTTGTTTTTAGTTTCCACATATAAGTGGAATCATACAGTGTTTATCTTTTTCTGCCTAACTTATTTCATTTAGCTGAATACTCTCAAGGTCCATTCACATTGCCACAAAATGCAAACCTTTATTTTTTATGGCTGAGTGATATTCCATTGTATATATATTCCATATCTTTATCCATTCATTCATCAATGGATACTTAGGTTGTTTCCCTATCTTGTCTTTGCAAATAATGCTTCAATTAATATAGGGGTTCACATACCTTTCTGAATTAGTATATTGGTTTTCTTCAAATTAGTACCTTGAAGTATAATAGTTAAATCATATGGTCAATTTTTATGACACAGTAGGTAACACTATACAATGGTAAAAGGATAATCTCTTCACTAAATGGTGTTGGCAAAACTGGACAGCCACATGTAAAATAATTAAAGTAGACCACTATCTTATAGCATACATTAAAAAATAATCCAAAGTACATTAATTGCTTGAATATAATACCTCAAACCAAAAAATTCCTAGAAGGAAACAGAGGAGATAAATTCCTTAACATTGCTCTTGGATGTGTGTGTGTGTGTGTGTGTGTGTGTGTGTGTGTGTGTGTGTGAAGCAATGGTAATGAAAGCAAAATCAACAAGTGGGATTACCTCAAACTAAAAAGTTTCTGCCCAGCAAAGGAAATCACCAATAAAATAAAATTTCAACCTACTGAATAGGAGAAGATATTTACAAATCATATATCCATTATGAGGTTAATAGCTAATACATATAAAGAACTCATAACTCAATAACAACAATAATCTGAGGACCTTAAGAGACATTTTTTTTTTTTACCAAAAAAAAAAAAAGACCTACAGATGGCCAACAGACACATGAAAAGATGTTCAACATCACTCATCACCGGGAAAATGCAAATCAAAACCACAATGAGATATCACCTCACACCAATCAGAAAGACTGTTATCAAAAAGATGAAATAACAAGTATTGGCAAGATTATAAAGGGAACTCTTATGTGCTCTTGGGAATATCAACTGGTGTAGCCACTCTGGGAAACAATATGGAGGCTCCTCAAAAATATTTTAACAGGAATAAATTTGTCCTTAAAAGAATTTTTTCAGACAATACACTACTCTTATATTTTCTTAACTATACCATCTTCCTGAAGATAATCTTAGTAAATAGCATTCCCCTCTTCTACTTATATTGCATTATAAATTTGGGATAAGATTACAATATGAGGCACATATTCTAAGGCTGTAAACCTATTCAGGATAGAAATATAAAAATACATTTTTATAAATAAATATCAGTTAATACATTTTCTGATCAATAAGCTTCAATAATGGGTTAATGAATATACAGTTTCCCAGTGTTTAACTAGGTAACTAATCTGGATAAATCAAGGCAATTTACAAAAGCAAAGATTCAGTGGAAGGGTGAATGCAGAAATCATGTAAGGTTATAATCAGGAATGATGCAGTGATTGAAAACGCAGCTGTTGAGCACCAATTTTCCTCTAGAAACTTTCCCCACTCCCCTTACCCTGCCCATCAGTCTCTATTATTAACCGTACAGGGAGTAGTTCTTATAGCCAAATAACTACACTGGGTGTAAAGGACTAAAATAATTTATTTTGATTATTCTGTCAATCAACTTAAATAATTAATTTGCTCTTAAATTTGAACTTTCTTTGAGCCTGTTTAATAAATGTCATGACACTCCCTAAATCCATGACTTATAAAAAATAACTACTTAATAGTCCACTTATTATTTCCCTTTGCACCTGCTGTTCAATATACTCCCTTAATAACTTTAAATACTTCTGGTATACACGAAATATACCAATTAACAAAGAACATGCTGGCATGGATGGTTTTGATAACAAAGCTGAGACAGTTTATTTAGGCACATATATTGCTCTCACTTTTGTCCCTGCCATAACAGTAATAAATGAAAGTAGAGTGTGTGGAGAACAGTATTTTAACACATCTCCTCTAATGTTACTGCAACACTTTCATATCTTGTCCACCTAGTATAATCTGAATTTTTACATTGTATTTCTATATATCTACATACACAATAAAAGCAGTAAATATAGAGCCTTTTAGTTTTAAAACCTTTAGAAAATGAGAGAAATAAATTTAGGTCTTTTTTTCCCCCTTTAAAACTGACAATATAATGTGATAGATATAAGAAGAGGTTGATGTATTAGGTGGTTGTAACCTTGCTGTCAGTGTCTCTCCATATCCCCTTAGTTTATCCTAAGGTTTATCCAAAATCACTTATCTTGCCATCATTCATGATTGCTGTATGTAGCATCTCAAATCCCAATTCATGTGCATCATAGCCAAGACACTTCGTATTTTCTAATCAATTATTGGTTTTGGCCTTTCGGAAAGTTTACTTCTTTTTGAGGGAACAAACAAATCAATGTTATATGGCCATCCATTCTCTATATACAGGTTTGTCAGTAAATAAGGAGGTAAAAATCCAGTGTAATAGCTGCAATTCCCTAGTAGTGGTTCTGTAGTTCTAAAAAATTGAAACTTATGATATACAGAGATATTTCATAGATTAACACAATTCTTTTTTTTTAATTTTTTAATGTTTATTCATTTATTTACAAATAGTTTATTGTCAAATTAGTTTCCACATAACACCCAGTGCTCATCCCCACAAGTGCCCTCCTCCATGCCCATCCCCCCTCCCCTCCACATCCATCAGTCCTCAGTTTTTGTCAGCATTCAAGAGTCTCTCATGGTTTGCCTCTCTCCCTTTCCCCCACCATTTCCCCCCATCTTCTCCCCCTTGTTCCTCAGTTAGGTTCCTTCTAATCCTCCTATACGTGCAAACATATGATATTGGTGTTGTGTTTAATCTCCAAACCAGAAATCCATTGTGAGGTAACTGATATTTGCTATTAATTAATATCAGATTATGATGGACAATCTTCAGATTTTACAAAACAGGAAACACAGCTTAATTTAAAGGAAACATTTTCCTAAGTACCCCTCAATTGTGGTTCTCATATATAAGTTTCTTACACAGCAAAACTCTTGACTGCTCTAACTGGATATACTGCCAATACTTTGTTGTCTCCATTCTTGTCCTAATTGGACTTAAGCCCAATTATTTCACTGAAATTACCTTCAAACAATTTCACCCATAGCTTCATTTTACCAAATGTAATGGTCATTTCTTTCATTCAGCTTTCAGCAACCCACGGTTGAGGGTACTTAGGAAAATGTTTCCCTTTAAGTTATCTGTTAATCATAACCTCTTGAAACTATTCTGTCCCTTGGAGGGGGAGGGGAAGGGCAAGATGGTGGAGCAGCATGGAGGCCATTTTTTTCCCCTTTCATTCCTGAAATGCAGCTAGATCAAAATCAAGCCATATAGCAAACCTAGAAAACTGATCTGAGGATTAACATAATAATCTGCACAACATGAACCACAGAACTCGGCAGAAAGAGAAAAAAATATTTTTATTTTCCATTTTTATGCAAAAGATTTCCTTTAATTTTTTCTACTATATTTTTACTTTTTGTAATTTTTTAAATTCTATTTTACTTTCATCATTTCATTTCATTTTATTTTATTGTATTTTTTATTTTATTGTATTCATTTTTTAAATTATCATTTTCCTCTTTTTCTTTTTTTCTATTCTTTCCCTTTTAGCTCTATTCTATCAAGCTTTTTTCAACAACCAGACAAAAACACAACTAGAATCTAGCCTCCTTTATTTTTCGTGTTGTTTTTAGTTTTTTTTAATTTTTATTTATTTATTTTTATTTTATTTATTATTTTTATTCCTCCAAAATGATGAAACAAGGGAATTTACCCCAAAAGAAATAATAGGAGAAAATGAGAGCCAGGGAATTAATCAACACAAATACAAGCAAGATGCTGAACCAGAATTTAGAGTCACGATAATAAGAATACCAGCTGGGACTGAAAAAAAGCATAAAATCCCTTTCTATGGAGATAAAGGAAGAAAAATCTAGTCAAGACAAAATTAAAACTGCTGTACCTGAGATGCAATCTTGAATGGTGGCACGGCAGCAAGGATGGATGAAGCAGAGCAACGAATCAGTGATACAGAGGAAAAAACTTATGGAGAATAATGAACCAGAAAAAAAGAGGGAAACTGAGGTAAGAATACAATATAAGAATTAGAGAACTCAGTGACTCATTAAAAACGAATAACATCTGAATCACCAGGGTCTTAGACGATGAAGAGACAGAAAAAGGGGTAGAAGGTTTATGTGAACAAATCATAGCAGAAAAATTTCCTAACCTGGGGAAAGACACAGATATCAAAATCCAGGAAGCACAGAGAACTCCTATTAGATTCAACATAAACTGACAATCAACAAGCCATATAATAGTCAAATTTCTCAAATACTCAGGCAAGGAAAGAATAATGAAAGCAGCATGGGAAAATAGTCATTAACCTTACAAGGAAAGACAGATCAGATTTTCAGTAGACCTGTCAATAGAAACTAGTCAGGCCAGAAAGGAGTGACAATATATATTCAATCTGCTGAACTGGAAAAATATGCAGCCAAGAATTCTTTATCTAGCAAGGCTGTCATTCAAAATAGAAGGACAGATAAAAAGTTTCCCAAAGGACTAAAGGAGTTTGTAAAAAATTTTAAGGGGAACTCTCTAAGGGGAGAAATGACAAAGCAAAACAAAAGGGACAAAAAGCAACAAGGACTGGAAAAGAACGGAGAACACCACCAGAAACTCCAGTTCTACAGGCAACATAATGACAATGAACTTCTATCTTTCAGCACTTACTCTAAATGTCAATGGACTAAATGCTCCAGTCAAAAGACATAGGGTAAAAGTATGGATAAGAAAACAAGATCTATCTTTATGCTGTTTACAAGAGACCCACTTTAGAGCTAAAGACACCTTCAGATTGAAAGGAAGGGGATGGAGAAACATCTATCATGCTAATTGTCACCAGAAGAAAGTCAGAGTAGCCATACTTATATCAGACAATCTAGATTTTAGAATAAAGACTAACAAGAAATGAAGAAGGGCATTAAATTATAATTAAGGAGTTTATATACCATGAATATCTAATTATTATAAACATTTATGCTCCAAACTTGAAAACACCCAAATATAAAAATTAATTAATCACAAACATACAGAACTCATTGATAATAATGCCATAATAGTAGGGGACTTCAACACCTCACTTACAGCAATGGAATGATCATCTAAACAGAAAATCAACAAGGAAGCAATGGATTTGAATGACATACTGGACTGGATAGACTTAACAGATATATTCAGAACATTTCATCCTAAAGCAGCAGAATACACATTCTTCTTGAGTGTACATGGAACATTCTCCAGAATATATCACATACTGGGACAGAAATCAGCCTCCAACAAGTAAAAAAAGATCAAGATCATACCATGCATATTTTTAGATCATAATGTTATGAAACTTGAGATCAACCACAAGGAAAAATTGGGAAAGACAACAAATACATGGAGACTAAAGAACATCCTACTAAAGAATGAAGGGGCTAACCAAGAGGCTAAAGAGGAAAGCAAAAAGAAAATGGAAGCCAATGAAAATGATAACACCACAACCCTAAACCTCTGGGATGTGGCAAAGGCACTCAAAACAGGGAAGAATATAGCAATCCAGGCTGTCCTAAAGACGGAAGAAAGGTCTCAGATACACAACTTAACCTTACCTACATCTTTAAGAGCTGGAAAAAGAACAGTAAGTAAAACCCCAAACCAGCAGAAGACAGGGAGTAATAAAAATTAAAGCAGAAATCAATGCTTTCAAAACCAAAAACACAGAACAGATCAATGAAAGAAGGAGCTGGTCCTTTGAAAGAATTAACATAATTGATAAACCCCTAGCAGTCTGATCAAAAAGAAAAAGGAACGGACACAGTTAAATAAAATCAAGAGTGAAAGAGGAGAGATCACAAACCACATTGGAGAAATACGAACAATATTAAGAAAATATTATGAGCAATTATATGCCAATAAATTGAGAAATCTGGAAGAATAGACAAATTTCTAGAAACATAAATTACCAAAACAGAAAAAAAAAGAAAAGTAAATTTGAACAGACCCATAACCAGTAAACCAATCAAATCTGGCCCAGATAAGAGTCCAGGGCCAAATGGCTTTCCAGGGGAATTCTACCATCATTTAAAAAAGAGTTTAACATATATCCCGTGGAAGCTGCTGAGAAAATAAAAATGTAAGGAAAAATTTCAAACTCATTCTATGAAGCCAGCATTAGCTTAATTCCAAAACCAGACAAAGACTCCGCTAAAAAGGAGAACTACCAATTTCAGTGATGAACATGGATGCAAAAATCCTCAACAAGATTCTAGCCAACAGGATTAAACCATACATTAAAAAAATAATTCACCACAACCAAGTGTGATTTTTACCTGGGATGCAGGGCTGGATCAATAACTGCAAAACAATCAGTGTGGTACATCCCATCAATAAAAGAAAGGACAAGAACCACATGATCCTCTCAGTAGCTGCAGAGAAAGTATTTGGCAAAATACAGCATCCTTTCTGGCTAAAAACCCTCAAGAAAGTAGGAATAGAAGTATCATACCTTAAGATATTAAAAGCCATATATGAAAGACCCATTGCTAATATCATCCTCAATGGGGAAAAGCTGAGAACTTTCCCCCTAAGGTTAGGAACACAACAGGGACGTCCACTCTCGCCACTGTTATTCAACATAGTATTGGAAGGCCTAGCCTCAGCAATCAGATAACACAAAGGAATAAATGCCATCCAGATCAGCTAGGAGGAAGTCAAACTTTCACTCTCACAGACCATATGATATTCTGTATGGAATATCATACAGAAACCCAAAAGATTCCACCAAAAAACTGCTAGAACTGATCCATGAATTCAGCAGTCACAAGATGGAAAATCAGTCACAGAAATTGGTTGCATTCTATACACCAATAGTGAAGCAACAGAAAGAGAAATCAAGGAATTGATCCCATTTGCAAATGCACCAAAATCCAAAAAATACCAAGGAATAAACCTAACCAAAGAGGTGAAAAATCTGTACACTGAAAACTATAAAAAGTTATTAAAGAAATTGAAGAAGACACTTCCAAAGACAGTCCCAAGAAATGGAAAAACGTTCCATGCTCATGAATAGGAAGAATAAATATTGTTAAAATGTCAATAGTACCCAAAGCAATCTACATATTCAATGCAATCCCTATTAAAATAATACCAGCATTCTTCACAAAACTAGAACAAACAATTCTAAAATTTGCATGGAATCAGGAAAAAAAAATTCAAATAGTGAAAGTAATGTTGAAAAAGAAAATCAAAGCTGGAGGCATCACAATTCTGGACTTTAAACTGTATTGCAAAGCTGTAGTCATCAAGATAGTATGGTACTAACACAAAAAACAGATACTCAGACTGATGGAACAGAAAAGAAACCCAGAAATGGACCCACAAACGTATGACCAACAAATCTTTGACAAAGCAGGAAAGAATATCCAATGGAAAAAAGACAGCTTCTTCACCAAATGGTGTTGGGAATACTGGACAGTGACATGCAGAAGACTGAACCTGGATCACTTCTTACACCATTCACAAAAACAAAGTCAAGTTGATAAAAGACTTAAACATAAGACAAGAAGCCATCAAAATCCTAGAGGAGAAAGTAGGCAAAACCTCTTTGACCTTGGCTGCAGCAACTTCTTACTCAAGTCTCCAGAGGCAAGGGAAACAAAAGGAAAAATGAACAACTGTGACTTCATCGAGATAAAAAGCTTCTGCACAGCAAAGGAAACAATCAGCAAAATTAAAAGGCACTCAATGGAATAGGAGAAGATACTTGCAAATGACCTATCATATAAAGGATTATTATCCAAAACCTATAAAGAACTTATCAAACTCAACATCCAAAAACCAAATAATCCAGTGAAGAAATGGGCAAAAGACATGAATAGGTACTTTTCCAAAGACCTCCAGATGGGTAAAAGACATGAAAAAATGATCAACATCATTCATCATCATAGAATTACAAATCAAAACCATAATGAGATACCACCTCACACCAGTCAGAATGGCTAAAATTAACAAGCCAGGCAACAACAGATATTGGTGCTGATGCAGAGATAGAGGGTATCTTTTGCACTGCTGGTGGTAATGCAAACTGGTGCAGCCACTCTGGAAAACAGTATGGAGTTTCCTCAAAAAATTAAAAATAGAATTGTCCTGTGACCCAGCAATTGCACTACTAGATAATTATCCAAGGGGAAAAAGTATGCTGTTTCAAAGGGGCACACGCACCCCAACATTTATAGCAGTGCTATATAGCCAAAGTATGGAAAGCGCCCAAACATCCATCCACAGATGAATAGATAAAGAAGTTGTGGTATTACTCGGCAATCAAAAAGAATGATATCTTGCCATTTGCAACAATGTGGATGGAACTAGAGGGTATTATGCTAAGTGAAATTAGTCATTCAGAGAAAGACAAATATCATATGACTTCACTCATGTGGAATTCAAGATAAAAAACAGATGAAGAGAAGGTAAGGGAAGAAAAAATAATATAAAAACAAGGAGAGGGACAAAACACAAGAGACATTTAAATACAGAGAACAAACTGACAGTTTCTGGAGGGGGTTTGTGGGTGGTATGGGCTAAATGGGGAAGGGGCATGAAGGAAGACACTTATTGGGTTGAGCACTGGGTGTTATACATAGGGGATGAATCACTGGAATCTACTTCTGAAATCATTATTGCAATATATGCTTACTAACTCGGTTGTAATTTTTTTTTAAAAAATAAAATAAATAAATCAAATTTTAAAAAAGAAAGAAATCCTGTGTCCCTTGGAATCCATGATTCCCTCTTTCCTTTATTTCACTCACATCTCACTAGAATTTTCTGTGTCCTGTTTTGGTTTCTCCACCCTAGATCAACACCATACAGTGAAGTATTCTGGGGTTTCATTCTTTATCCTGTCCTCTAATTCTTCTTTTGTTCTCTGAGTGATTTTAACTAGTGACTCAATTTTAAATATCATTTGTATTTCCAGCTCTGATTTTGTGCAGGAAATCCCAATTGTCATTTCCCATTGCCAATTTAACAAAGCCAACTGCCTAATAACAGGCTTAAATATAACATGTCAGACTCAGAAATACTATTTTCCTACAAAAGCCTATCCTTCATTGCAGGCCTCGCCTTCTCAGTAAATGTCACTTAATTCCCCCAGGTGCTCAGGGTAAATCCAACATATCGCTCTTAATTGCTTGCTTTCTAACACTTACATCAAAAGTTTTAAAGCACCCATTTGGTTCTGACTCCAAAGAATCTATGGAATTGACTACGCAGGATATTTACCAATACAACTTGGGTCCAAATGGCCATCACTATTATGTCCACATACTGCAAACTTGGTGGTTTCTTGATTTATTCCAGTCTTTATAAATCAGGATCCAGCCAGTCTGCAACATAGTCAAATAACTGCTTAAATCTGATAATATCATTTCCTTGCTAAAATATTTATTGGATTTCCTTTGCAATTAATATAGCATCCAAGCTTCTCACAATGTCATGTACAGCAATACATTTGGTCTCTGCCTCCTAATTCCATCTTTCTTCCCATTCTAACCTCAATATTCTCTCTCTTTTTTTTTTTTAATACTTATTGATTCTTGAGAGAGAGTGGGGGTGGCGGTAGGGAGAGAGGAAGAGAGACAGATAAACCCAAGCAGGCTCCCTATAGTCAGCACGGGAGCAAAACCTGGGGCTCAATTGCACAACCACGAGATCATGATCCTGAGATCATGACCTAAACTAAAACCAAGAGTCCAGTGCTAAAACGACTGAGCTACCCAGGTGCCTCTTCACCATTCTTTAGCCAGGTAGGGCTTTTTATTCTGCCCCCAGTATTCAGAAAAAAATATACATAATTGTCTACTTTCAATATATATCTGACAAATGAGTGGAATGACTTGAATAATACATGTCTTCTACTCAATTATTTATGTGATATGGGGCTGGTTGTTTGATCTCTTGAAACCATAGTTTTCTAATCTACACATTAGCAGCAATCTTTACTATCTTAAATAGTTATGGTGGGATTTGTACTAATATGTGTAAACATCTGTAATATAGAAGACACTTATTAGATCAAAAGTAAGTTTTGATAATATTAGTAAGCCAATAATACTGACCCAGTGATTCTAATGTTGGAAATCCTCAACATGTCATGTAATAAATCCAAACACATTAAAATCTAAGTTGATCTCTGGGATACAGGTGGCTAAAATTTAGATATATTAGATGGTCATAATTGTTTAGGTGATAGTTGAACCAAAGTATATATTACCTTATGTTAATAAAATGTTGGCTGTGCAACAGACTGGCATGTAGAGTTGGGCAAAGACCACAACATTTTAGAGGCTTGACTTTCTCATCTGTGTGGTAAAAATATTAGGACATCCTCCTTAAATTATCGTGAGGATTAAAATGGCAAATACAGGAAAGATTTTAGTACAGTTCTCAACATATAGTAAAGATTTCATTTCGTTCAGATGATAATGGTCTTAACAACCAGTAAAACAAAACTGACTCAGTTTTTATCACCATTGCATAAGTATAAATTGAATAAACATTACTCCCAACACCCTCAGGGAATCTATCTTAGGCTCAACCAAATGTTCAGTTTCCTAAAACTACTCTACATCACACTCAGCATCAGTGAATTCAGTAGGTATAAACCTGTCTGCACTGTTATGGACAAATTATGTACCTCCCAAATTTATGCATGGAAGCCCTAACCCTCCAATGTGACTGTATTTGGATATAGGGCATTTAAGGAGGTAATTAAGGTTAAATGAGGCCGTAATGGAGGGGTCCTAATCCAATAGGACTGATGTTTTTATAAGAAGATGACAAGATACCAGAATTTACTTTCTGTGCAAATACAAAAGCCCTTGTGAGAAAACAGCAAGAAGACAGCCATCCCAAGCTAGGAAGAGAGGCCTTGTCAGAACCCCACCCTGATGGCACCTTGATCTTGAACTTCCACTCTTCAGAAATGTGAGAAAATAAATGTATGTGGTTTAAGCTACCCAGTCAGTATATTCCAATATGTCAGCCTGAGCAGACTAATCAGACACCAGTCCAGCCAGGAGAAAGGAGCCAGCTGCACATCAGGCAGTTAGAAAGTAGGTGACAGACTTGAATAGATGTCTCACCAAAGAATAGATAGCAAATAAGCATATGAAAAGATGTTCTATTTCATTTACATTAGGGAAAAATATAAATTAAAGCAACAGGGAGATATGACCATAAATAATGGCCAAAATCCAGAACACTGACAAAACCAAATGCTGGATAAGATGTGGAATGACAGGAACTCTCATTCATTGCTGGAGGAAATGCAAAATGGTACAGCTACTTTGGAACACAATTTGGTGGCTTTTTAAAAATTAAACATACTGATATCATGCTATCCAAAACACAGGCTCTTTGATTTTACCCAAAAGAATTCAGCACTTATACTCACGTACAAACCTGAATACAGACATTTGTAGCAGTTTTATTTACAATTGCCATAACTTGGAAGCGATGGGGATGTCCTTTTGTAGGTAAATGGACAGATAAACTATGCTACATTGAGACAATGGGACATTATTCAGCACTAAAAAGAATGAGCTATTAAGCCATGAAAAGAACTAGAGGGAATTTATATGCATATTATTAGCTAAAAGAAGCCAATCTGAAAAAGCTACATACTGTGTAATTCCAACGATACCACATTCCAGAAAAGGCAAAACTATGGAGACAGTAAAAGATCAGTGGTTGCCAGGAGTAAGGGATGAGAAAGGCAAGAATAAATAGACCAAGAATAGAAGATGTTTAGGAGGGTGAAACTATTTTCTTTAATATTATAACGCTGGATACATGTCATTACATATTTGTCAAAACTATATAATGCACAACACCAAGTGTGAACTATAAAGGTAAACTAGGGACCTTCAGTGATTATGATGTGTCAATGTAAGTTCATTAAATGTAGGTTTTAACAAATGTATCACTCTGGTAGGAAATGGTGATAATGAAGCAGGTTATTCATGCATGGGGGAAGAAGATATATGAGAAATTTCCGTGCCTTCCAATCAATTTTGTTGTGAATCTAAAACAGCTCTAAAAATAAACTATTTACATATCATAAAAAAAGAGTATGTTGAGAATATTTGTTTAATAAATTCATCATTGACACAGAGATGACTACCAAATAAAATGTCTTAAAACCACCAGACTAGACATCTCATTAAATGTAACACAGCGTTACTCAGAATAACCTTGTCTGACAAAATGCTTACCACAATAGAATATTTGACTATGCAATGACACCTATTACCATAAGGTAAGTTACTATTGCTACTGACTTCCAAAATTGTGTACAGATATGATTATCTTGTTTATTTTACATTCATGGGCTATGACATGAGTTATTTACCAAAGAAAAGAAATAAAAACAAAAATCAAACAAGAACTGGGGGGAGGGGCAAGATGGCGGAGAAGTAGGGAGCTCCATACCTGCACTCGCGCCCAGGCATCACACGGAAAAGATCTGAAGCCATCGGAAACCGTACCACACCCAAGAGATTGGGAGAGAAAGGACGCAGATTCCACTGAGAAAGCCTTCTAACGTGAGTGCGAACTGGGGAAGTAAAAATCGGGCCTGGATTGGAGACTGGAGAGACGGGCCACCCCCTCTGTGGGGAGTGAGAGGGGAAAAAGAGAGTCCGAAACAGAAAAACCTCCGCTCGGGGAGTAGAAAATCTTTGCACACAAAACACCTGCGCGTCAGGCCCCTCCACGCTCCAAGTCGCTCAGGAGGGGCTGCGCTCGTGACTTGCTTCTTTGTGCGGGCTCCCGGCTGGCTGGGAGAGGCTGCGCGCCTGCAGCCATTACCTTCGAGGCAGGCCTGGACCCCTGAGGAGGTGCTCAGGCACCGGCGTCCGTGCTCCTAGCTGGCTGGAGCTCTAGAGGGGAGGCAAGGCGCTAAAAACTGGCAGATGTGACCTCGAGTTCGTGTTCTGGGTGATTGAGACACAGAGGAAACTTGATCTCCTCACCCCAGCGGGCTCAGCGCGCCAGCAAAGCCCCCCGCCCCACCCAGGCCCCCCAGCCCCACCCGGAGGAGAAGGAGCAGAGGCTTCTGGCTCCACCCCCAGAGCTAGCCTGGAAGATTGGAATCGCCCTGAGGCGAAAGCCAGGGGATTGCCTGAGGCAATTTCAGCGGGGTGTTTGGCCTAGGATTTGGAGACTGGGACTTGCCTGGGTTGAAAAGCACAACAAACTTTGCCTGAGCCCTGGCTCAGGAAGTTTACACACCTATAAAGGCGAGGTGGAGCGCCGCCACTCTCCTCCCTACAACCTCCAGGCAGAACTGCCTCCTGACTCAGTGGATCACACCACGCCCATCCCTGCTTGAGAGCTGC